>NC_136806.1:25930260-25967760 GCF_951216825.1 Electrona antarctica | reverse complement strand
AGGCAACCCTGAGAGGGATGGACATTGTGGCGTTGAAATCAAAATAATTGATATTAACGATAATACACCTGAAATCATTGTTACGTCTCTGACAACACCCGTTGCAGAGGATTCTGCCATCGGAACTGTTATAGCTTTGTTAAGTGCCAAAGACCCGGATTCTGGTGATAATGGTAAAATAAAGCTGAGCATATCTTCAAATTCTCCATTCAAGCTAAACCCCTCTGTCTCCAAGCATTACGCACTAGTAACAAATGGACCACTTGATCGTGAAATAAATGCCCAATATAGCATACAGATAATTGCCGCTGACTCAGGAAAACCCTCATTGTCTAGTAAGAAAACAATCACTGTTGACGTGCTAGATGTAAATGACAACCCACCGTTTTTTCCCCAGCCTCAGTATGTGGTTTATGTAAAGGAGAATTATGCGCCTGGAAAAATATTGTGCTCAGTGTCAGCCACCGATTCTGACATGGGGGCAAATGCCAAGATTTCCTACTCTATTTTAGACTCCAAAGTGCAGGACGTGTCTGTGTCCTCATATGTCTACATCAACGCTGACAATGGCAGCATCTACAGCATGCACTCGTTTGACTATGAGAAACTGAAGGTGTTTCAGATTCGGGTGCAGGCAAAGGACCAGGGCTCTCCCTCTCTTAGAAGCAACACTACTGTAAATGTTTTTATTCTGGACCAGAACGACAATGCCCCCACTGTTATTTACCCCTCCTCCGCTGTTCTGGGCTCGCTCTCTCATCAGAGGATGCCTCGCTCTGCTAAAGCAGGACACCTGGTTACTAAGGTAACTGCAGTGGACGCTGACTCGGGCCATAACGCCTGGATCTCCTATAAGCTGAAGGTGGCCACGGACGCCTCTCTGTTCACTGTCAGTCTTTACACAGGAGAGGTGAGGACTAAACGCGCTGTATACGAGCAGGATGACTCCTCTCAGACGCTGATTATAGAGATCAACGACGACGGAGAACCAGTTCAGTCTGCCACTGTCACAGTGTCTATACTACTAGAGGATGGACTACATGAGCCCATTTTGGATTTGCGGAAGAAATCCGAGCCCAATAAGAAAAGTGGGAGAATAACAGTTTATTTGATTCTCTCTCTGGCCGCGGTGTCCGTGCTGTCTCTTGTTACTTTTCTTATTTTAGCTGTTAGGTGCATAAGGAGCAGTAGAGGCAACGGTAGTTGTTGCATGAGACGGAGTGACTTTGACGATTACAAGAACCCCAACAGAAACCTGCAGATCCAGCTGAACTCAGACGGACCTATTAAGTACGTGGAGGTCCTGGGAGGAGACATGATGTCTCAGAGTCAGTCGTTCAGGTCGTGTCTCTCTCCCATGTCAGAGTACAGTGATTTCACCTTCGTTAAACCCAGCAGCACCACTGACTTTAAGGAGATGATGAACGTTCTAGATGCGTCTTTACCTGACAGCACGTGGACGTTTGAGAGCCAGCAGGTGAGCAGAGATCAAGTGCATTGTATTTTTTTTTATTGTATTTGTATTACCAATTGTCGCCTTATGCCTTATTTGATTGACCTGATTGAGCTCTGCCGTTGTAAAGTGTGTTGCGGTTTCAGCACAATGGACAGCGCCATGTTTCCTGTTAAGGACCACATAAGCCCTTTTCACATGTGGGTTCTTACTTTGATACGATTACATTCCGTCAAATCACGATTTAATATATTTTTCCTTCATTGAGATATAACAGCCTATAGTCACCTTCCAGGTGTGTTAGGGTTATAGGGTTATAGGGTTAGAGTGTGTGTGTGTGTGTGTGTGTGTGTGTGTGTGTGTGTGTGTGTGTGTGTGTGTGTGTGTGTGTGTGTGTGTGTGTGTGTGTGTGTGTGTGTGTGTGTGTGTGTGTGTGTGTGGTGTTATGCATATTTGAGATCAGCAATTTGACTATACAAACAAATACATTGACTTACATTGTATATAGTATAGTCTGTTTTTATCGGTGTCTCCTCCAGAGTTGTATTATGGTTTATTTTAAATTGACCGCAGCCATTGTCCACCACGTTTCAGCACCACCGAGGTGGACAGTTGCTCAAACACAACAATAATGTTAATTCCTTTTCTCCCTCGTTTTGTTTTATTAATATTTATAATTTTTCGGTTACTGATCTGCAACAAGTCACTTTTATGACTCACATTATCCCAGATAAATATATTGCGTTTTATAGATTGGCAAATTACAATTAAAGTGTGCGTGACATAAATTGTAAGTGTTGAATTAATAAACGTCATCATCTACTTTGTAATGTAGCCTGGCTATATAAGTAATATACATATTCCGAGAAAATGTATTGAAAAGCACGCATGGAGCCATGGAGAGAGGTAAAAAAAAAAAAGAAAGAAAAAAGAATAAGAAAAAAGCCCCTCTATGGCTTCTAGGCTGCTGTGACTTAAAGAGCACAATTCCGTTCCTCTTATTGGATAGTGAGGAAAGATGCTGTGCTCCAATAGCGTACAAAACTGTACAAAGAGATCTACCCTCCATGCAGCTTCAGCACTGTATCCCCCCACAATGGTCAGAGCCGGAGGAGACAGCGATATGTAGCGCTTTGTACATTCTGTCATATAAGATCTGTGATTTAGTTATGCAGAAATACTTGCAGAATCTGTCTGTGGCATTGAGATTTCAGAAGATGGATTTTAACACATTTCTCTGCGTTGTAACATTGGGAATTAACCTATTGTAACATATTAGGGATGACAAAGAGAATTGGATATCGAGACTGGAGATGGCACGCTCTTTGGTGGCATCATTTCTTTCTCATGTGGAGTACAATAGATGGACAAACACGCTATACCGTCCCGGAGGAATTAAAACAGGGGTCTGTTGTTGGGAATTTAGCCAAAGATCTGGGTTTGGGACTATCAGAGATTTTTGACCGTAAACTGCGTGTCGCCTCGGAGGCTGGTAAGCAGTATTTCAGTGTGAATGCGGGGAAGGGTGAGCTGGTGGTGAATGACAGAATAGACCGAGAGGCTTTATGCGGACAAAGCGTCAGCTGTGTTCTACCTCTGCAGGTTGTTATAGAAAACCCGTTGCAACTACACAGGATAGAAGTGGAAATAAAAGACATAAATGATAATTCTCCTAGTTTCCTTACAAATGACATTTCCCTAGAAATACCAGAATCGACCGTAGCGGGTGTGCGCTTCCCACTGGAGAGCGCAGAGGATCCCGATGTTGGGAATAATGGGTTGAAGACATACACTCTTAGTAAAGACGAGTGTTTTAGTTTGAAGATTAAAGAAGTTGAAGATGGAAAGAAAGTTCCTGAACTCTTTCTAGAAAGACCTCTTGATCGGGAGAAAAGAGCTGTCCACACGCTCCTTTTGACGGCCATAGATGGTGGAAGTCCAATCAAATCAGGAACATCACAGATAACTATAACAGTTGTTGATAATAATGATAATTTCCCCGTATTCGAAAATACGCCATATAAGGTCAGCATTAAAGAAAGTACCTCTAAAGGTACGTCTATTCTTAAACTGAAAGCAACAGATATTGACGAGGGTCCAAATGGAGAGATACTATATTTATTTGGCAAACGAACGCCTGATGTCGTGCTCTCCATATTTGAAATCAATTCATTGACGGGGGAGGTGCATTTAAAAGGCAATCTTGATTATGAGAAAGCTAATTCGTATCGGATTGATGTTCGGGCAAAAGACAAGGGAATTCCTGAAATGGAGGGCCATTGTACTGTTCAAATAGAAGTATTGGATGTTAACGATAATGCCCCTGAAATTGTTATCACCTCAAAACCCAGCTCAGTGCGCGAAGACGCGCCAACTGGCACAGTAGTAGCTTTAATCAGTGCACGGGACCTTGACTCGGGTGATAATGGTAAAGTGACGTTAAAGCTCCCCGAGGGCTCGCCTTTTAATCTGAAACCATCGTTTTCTAATAATTACGCATTGCTTACCAGTGGAGTTTTGGACAGAGAGAACTACTCTGAATATAATATTGAAATAACAGCCACCGATTTGGGCACTCCTCCTCTAACTAGTAAGAAATCTATACCTGTGAGCATCATTGATGTGAATGACAACCCTCCAGTATTCAATCAACCCTCATATAATGTTTACTTAAAGGAGAATGGCATGGCAGGGTCAATACTATATACAGTGTCTGCATCCGATCTAGATTTGGCTGAAAATGCAAAGATTTCCTACTCTATTTTAGACTCCAAAGTGCAGGACGTGTCTGTGTCCTCATATGTGTATATAAACTCTGATAATGGCAGCATCTACAGCATGCACTCGTTTGACTATGAGAAACTGAAGGTGTTTCAGATTCGGGTTCAGGCAAAGGACCAGGGCTCTCCGTCTCTTACCAGCAACACCACTGTAAATGTTTTTATCCTGGACCAGAACGACAATGCCCCCACTGTTATTTACCCCTCCTCCGCTGTTCTGGGCTCGCTCTCGCATCAGAGGATGCCTCGCTCTGCTAAAGCAGGACACCTGGTTACTAAGGTGACGGCCGTGGATGCTGACTCGGGCCATAACGCCTGGATCTGCTATAAGCTGAAGGAGGCCACGGACGCCTCTCTGTTCAGTGTTAGTCTTTACACAGGAGAGGTGAGGACTAAACGCGCTGTATACGAGCAGGATGACTCCTCTCAGACGCTGATTATAGAGATCAACGACGACGGAGAACCAGTGCAGTCATCCACTGTCACAGTGTCTATACTAGTAGAGGATGGACTACATGAGCCCATTTTGGATTTGCGGAAGAAATCCGAGCCCAATAAGAAAAGTGGTAGAATAACACTTTATTTGATTCTCTCTCTGGCCGCGGTGTCCGTGCTGTCGGTTGTGACTTTTCTCATTTTAGCTGTTAGGTGCATAAGGAGCAGTAGAGGCAACGGTAGTTGTTGCATGAGACGGAGTGACTTTGATGATTACAAGAACCCCAACAGAAACCTGCAGATCCAGCTCAACTCAGATGGACCTATTAAGTACGTGGAGGTCCTGGGAGGAGACATGATGTCTCAGAGTCAGTCGTTCAGGTCGTGTCTCTCTCCCATGTCAGAGTACAGTGATTTCACTTTCGTTAAACCCAGCAGCACCACTGACTTTAAGGAGATGATGAACGTTCTAGATGCGTCTTTACCTGACAGCACGTGGACTTTTGAGAGCCAACAGGTGAGCACTGCAGATTCAATGAAAAGTACTTGTGACATTCCATGCCTGATTTGTAAATGACACACTGTTTGTCATAGGCCTGTCAAATAACGTGTTGATTTGGGATGATTAAAGGTTCACCCAAAACAAAAACTTTTGCGACAAAAACGCAAATCATGTGATGACAAGCAGTGGTTCCCTATGAATACACAGAGTCTCCTTTGTGTCTCCATAGGCCCTATGGAGACACAAAGGAGACTCTACCACCACGTTTGTGGACAGCAGATAGGGAACCACTGCTCATCTGCTGTCCACAAACGTGGTGCTGAATTTCCGCATGATAGGGCCTGCAAAAAAACATACAAAAAATATGTACATTTGAACGTCAGAATCTTCAATAGATCAATTTCTATATTGTACCAAGATCACTGGATGCAGGTATAGTGCAGGAATATACACAATGATTAGTCTTTAGGCTCGGCAATGCAACATTTAATATATTATTGTAATTGCTAAAACAAAAGAATGTTCCCAATCAAAATAAAGAAACCAAAAACGTGTAAACCCCCCCCCCCCCCCCCCCCCCCCCCCCCCCCTAACATGAACTTAAAAAACATGAATACAAACCGGCTATAAAGTCAAATAACTTAACCAATCCCACAGACTCATCCATCCAAAGTGAATAATACGTTTTAACACATAAGAAATACGACCATTATTTTTGAGGGGCGCTAGCCCCTTCTATATAGGGCTTTAATGTTTGTTTTTCAACGATGTTTGTTTAAGAAAACGCCATAGACAATAAAGAGAAATCTAATGTTTGTTTCTGAGGACCTAAACAAACAGCACCCTTTGCTTAAACAAACATTATGTTGTAACTTGTAATTGATGTTGTAAGATATAAGATCGCCCCTCACTTTTTATTATAGGATAGAGTACATAAACGTTTGTCTCGTTAAATATGTGCATATATGACGTTGTCAACAATTTAAGTCCTATAGCTTGCCTTGCAGTGGCCAGACGCGAATCTGCCAGTGACAAAAAAGGGGAAAAAAGAAGAAAAAAAAACCTAAGGCTTATCATGCGGAAATTCAGCACTACCTACAGCTCCTGAAATGAGCAAATTAACAACGAAAAGTTTTCGTATACATACTTGTGAAACTAAACATCTATTTTATTTATAAAATAGATTGCCGTTGGAGTACATGTTCGATCTTATTAAGACTTTTTCTAATGGATGGATAGACTATATAATGTTTGACCCTAAATGCATATAGGCCTACTATACCTCGTGACCCAGATCAAATTGCCATATATATATATATATATATATATATATATATATATATATATATATATATATATATATATATATATATATATAATATAATATATATATAATATATTATAATATATATATATATATAATATATTACACACACACACACACACACACACACACACACACACACACACACACACACACACACACACACACACACACACACACACATTCCTATATCGAACAATGATTGTAGAGGCTTCTGTGACTTTAAGAGCTCTCTGTATTTCCCTCGTATTGGTGTTTGGAGGGTGAATCTCTGCACCAATAGCACAGAGAACTGTACAAAGAGATCTACTCCCTCCCCCATGCATATCCAGCACCACAATGCTCAAAGACGCAGGAGGGAGAGGATCACACGCGTAGACTATATAGAATATATAAATAAGTATATTGTTTTTGCAGCAGCATGCAAAAATATGTTGGTAATGGTTCGGTTGGAATATCTTCCAGGTGATGGATTTGGATATGATGCTCTGTTAGATCTACTAGATGGATAATGATACAGTGTAACGGTCCAGGGATGACAAAGACAATCGGATACCGAGACTGGAGATGGCAGGCTCTATGGTGGAATTATTTCTTTCTCGCGTGGAGTACAATAGCGGGACAGACTCGCTACACAATACCAGAGGAGCTAAAGCAGGGCTCCGTGGTAGGAAATCTAGTTAAAGATCTGGGTTTAGGACTGTCAGAGATTTCTGACCGTAAACTGCGTGTCGCATCGGAGGCTGGTAAGCAGTATTTCAGTGTGGACGCGGGGAAAGGCGAGCTGGTGGTGAATGACAGAATAGACAGAGAGGCTTTATGTGGACAAAGCGCCAGCTGTATTCTACCTCTCCAAGTTGTCATCGAAGACCCGTTACAGCTTTATCGTGTTGAAGTTGAAATACAGGACATCAATGATAATTCCCCTCGGTTTCCATCAAATGATGTAACGTTAGAAATAGCGGAATCTACAGCAGCAGGGGTACGTTTTCCTTTAGAAAGTGCATTAGACCCTGATGTTGGGAGTAACTCATTGAAGTCATATTATCTCAGCAAAGATGAATGTTTTAATATAAAGATTAAAGATGTTGCTGGTGGGCGGAAAGTTCCTGAGTTGGTCTTGGTGAAATCTTTGGACAGGGAGAAAAAGGCTGTCCACAAAATTGTATTAACAGCAATTGATGGAGGCAATCCGGTGAGATCTGGCACCACTCAACTCTCTATTAGAGTTCTTGATATCAATGATAATGTTCCCGTTTTTGAAACACCGGTATACAAAGTATCTGTGAGTGAAAATTCTGCAGATGGAGAATTGATAGTACAAACTAAAGCGACAGATATTGATGATGGTCAAAATGGTGATATAGAATATTCTTTTGGATTGCATACACCAGAAAGTATTCGGTCTTTATTTCATATCGACCCTATATTGGGGAAAATATTTCTAAAAGGTAAATTAGATTTTGAAAAAAATGCTAACTATGAAATAGACATCACTGCAAAAGATAAAGGCATTCCTGGAATGGAAGGGCATTGTAGTGTACACGTAGAGGTTTTAGATGTTAATGATAATGCACCCGAAATTGTTCTCACCTCTCAGCCAAAGCCGGTGCGTGAGGATGCGCCGAGTGGCACTGTAGTAGCTTTGATCAGTGCAAGAGACCTTGACTCGGGTGATAATGGCAAAGTGATCTTACATCTGTCAAAGGAATCTCTATTTAGTATTAAACCATCATTTTCTAATAATTACGCACTGGTTACCAATGGTATTTTAGACAGAGAGAGCTTCTCACAATATAATATTGAAATATCAGCCACAGATTCAGGCTCTCCTCCCATGACGAGTAAGAAAAGTATACCTGTCAACATAATTGATGTTAATGACAATCATCCTATATTCACCCAGGCTTCATATAATGTGTATTTAAAAGAGAATGGAAAACCAGGCTCAATTCTCTACTCTGTGTCGGCAACTGATCTGGATTTTGGTGAAAATGCAAAGATTTCCTACTCTCTTTTAGACTCCAAAGTGCAGGACGTGTCTGTGTCCTCATATGTGTACATAAACTCTGACAATGGCAGCATCTACAGCATGCTTTCGTTTGACTATGAGAAACTGAAGGTGTTTCAGATCCGGGTGCAGGCAAAGGACCAGGGCTCTCCGTCTCTTAGCAGCAACGCTACTTTAAATGTTTTTATCCTGGACCAGAACGACAATGCCCCCACTGTAATTTACCCCTCCTCCGCTGTTCTGGGCTCCCTGTCTCATCAGAGGATGCCTCGCTCTGCTAAAGCAGGCCACCTGGTTACTAAGGTGACGGCCGTGGACGCTGACTCGGGCCATAACGCGTGGATCTCCTATAAGCTGAAGGAGGCCACGGACGCCTCTCTGTTCACTGTCAGTCTCTACACAGGAGAGGTGAGGACTAAACGCGCTGTATACGAGCAGGATGACTCCTCTCAGACGCTGATTATAGAGATCAACGACGACGGTGAACCAGTCCAGTCCTCCACTGTCACGGTTTCTATACTAATAGAGGATGGACTCCATGAGCCTATTTTAGACCTTCGGAAGAAAGCCGAGCCCATTAATAAAAGTGGGAGAATAACAGTTTATTTGATTCTCTCTCTGGCCGCGGTGTCCGTGCTGTCTCTTGTTACTTTTCTTATTTTAGCTGTTAGGTGCATAAGGAGCAGTAGAGGCAACGGTAGTTGTTGCATGAGACGGAGTGACTTTGACGATTACAAGAACCCCAACAGAAACCTGCAGATCCAGCTCAACTCAGATGGACCTATTAAGTACGTGGAGGTCCTGGGAGGAGACATGATGTCTCAGAGTCAGTCGTTCAGGTCATGTCTCTCTCCCATGTCAGAGTACAGTGATTTCACCTTCGTTAAACCCAGCAGCACCACTGACTTTAAGGAGATGATGAACGTTCTAGATGCATCTTTACCTGACAGCACGTGGACGTTTGAAAGTCAGCAGGTGAGCCGCTAATTAAAACAAATTGTTTTAGAATTTGTCCTTGTGCCAGTGATAAGAAAACAATGTTAGGTTGCCAGGTGTGGTGTCCTAATGCAAAGTACCTGAAATAATCTGTAATCTTATCCTTAATTAAAACGTTCAAATATTTGTGACTGCAGGGAGGAATTCAAAATAATGATTTACATTGGGTTGCTTACAAAACATACGTACCATCACATTCACTGACTAGTAGACAGTGATTTGTTGTTACGTATATGTGCCCTGACTTGTTGACCAATTAGTACTTAAAGGCTAAAGCATGCACTGATTGACATTCGTTGTTGTTGGTGATGGCATTTGCAGCCACGTTTCAGCACCACTGAGGTGGACAGTTACACTTACAGCATCACCACTCCTTTCCATTTCAGTAGCGTACTTTCATGAAGTGTCACGTGGTGTTAATTCTGTCCAAGCTAAACTGTTCCATGGTTATCACTTCTCGTTTATATTTTTGCAAGGATTGGGTTGTGTGTATATAGTTTTCATAGTGTAATAAATACCGTCAAAGGACACGTGTGTGTGTGTGTGTGTGTGTGTGTGTGTGTGTGTGTGTGTGTGTGTGTGTGTGTGTGTGTGTGTGTGTGTGTGTGTGTGTGTGTGTGTGTGTGTGTGTGTGTGTGTGTGTGTGTGTGTGTGTGTGTGTGTGTGTGTGTGTGTGTGTGTGTGTGTGTGTGCGTGCGTGCGTGCGTGCGTGCGTGCGTGCAATTCTATAGCCTAAGTGTAATGTGAACCCTCGTTTTATGAGAAAATATTATGACAGTATAGAATATTGGGCCATTTGGTGTCCTACGCTGCTGCTGTGAAGAACGCAGCTCAGTTTCTCATTGGATGATGGGGATTCTCGCTGCGCTCCAATAGTACATCACACTGTACAAAGAGATCTACTCCCTCCCCCTAAGCTTCACACCACCTCACAATATTGCTGCTGGAGACAAGGCTATATGAGCTGTACATCATGTCATGATAATATATTTTATTTAACGTATGTATGGCTATGGTGGAATATTTGAAGAATCTTTCTGTGGGATTAACCTTTCAGGAAATGGATTTCGGACCATATTCTATATCGATGGGAAATAACGTATTGTAATGGTCTTGGGATGACAAAGAGAATGGGATACCGAGACTGGACGTTGCACGCTCTTTGGTGGCATCATTTCTTTCTCTTGTGGAGTACAATAGATGGACAGACACGCTACACAATCCCAGAGGAGTTGAAACAAGGCTCCGTGGTAGGAAATGTAGCCAAAGATGTGGGTTTGGGGCTGTCAGAGATTTCTGACCATAAACTGAGCGTTGCCTCTGTGGCTGGTAAGCAGTATTTCACTGTGGATGCGGGGAAGGGCGAGCTGGTGGTGAATGACAGAATAGACAGAGAGGCTTTATGCGGACAAAGCGTCAGCTGTGTGTTGCCTCTCCAGGTTGTTGTCGAGGATCCGTTGCAGCTACATCGTATAGAGGTGGAAATAAGAGACATAAATGATAATTCTCCTAGTTTTCTTACAAAAGAACTGTCTTTGAAAATCGCAGAATCCGCTGCGGTTGGCACACGCTTTCCTTTAGAGAGCGCAGAGGACCCAGATGTAGGAAGTAATTCAATTAAATCATACACTTTAAGCAAAAACGAATGCTTTGTCTTGAAAATGAAAGAAGTTGAAAATGGTAAAACTGTCCCTGAATTGATATTAGAAAAAAGCCTAGACCGAGAGAAAAAAGCTGTTTATCAGCTACTATTGACGGCGCTAGACGGTGGAAACCCCGTCATGTCTGGGACCTCACAGATAATAATCAATGTCCTTGATATTAATGACAATTTCCCAGTTTTTGATAAAAATGTATATAAAGTGTCTTTAGAGGAGAACAGCGCAAAGGGTACATTTGTAATTCAAACTAAAGCAACGGATGCTGACGAGGGACCAAACGGTGATGTCGAGTTCTCTTTTGGCGCTCGCACACCAGATACAGTTTTATCAATATTTGACATAAATTCTTTAACGGGGGAGATTTATTTGAAAGGAGAACTGGATTATGAGAGTGCGACCTCTTATACAATAGAAGTAACTGCAAAAGACAGGGGCACTCCTGTAATGGAGGGTCATTGTCGTGTACAAATTGATGTTGCAGACGTTAACGATAATGCACCAGACATTGTCCTCGCATCTAAACCAAAACCAGTGCGCGAAAATGCGCCAGCTGGCACAGTAGTAGCTTTGATCAGTGTAACGGACCTTGATTCAGGTGATAACGGTAAAGTGACTTTACAACTACCGAAGGGCTCTCCGTTTAGTCTGAAGCCATCATTTTCGAATAACTATGCACTTGTTACCAGCGGTGTTTTAGACCGAGAGCGTTTCTCAGACTATAACATTGAGATAACAGCCACTGATTCAGCCTCTCCTCCTCTAACTACTAAGAAAACTATACCTGTACGTATCACTGACGTGAATGATAATCCTCCTCTGTTCAGTCAGCCATCATATAGCGTGTACTTAAAAGAGAATTGTGTACCGGGGTCCATTCTATACTCGGTCTCTGCCACTGATATAGATTTTGGGGAAAACGCAAAGATTTCCTACTCTATTTTAGATTCAAAAGTGCAGGACGTGTCTGTGTCCTCATATGTGTACATAAACTCTGATAATGGCAGCATTTACAGCATGCACTCGTTTGACTATGAGAAACTGAAGGTGTTTCAGATTCGGGTGCAGGCAAAGGACCAGGGCTCTCCGTCTCTTAGCAGCAACGCTACTGTAAATGTTTTTATCCTGGACCTGAACGACAATGCCCCCACTGTTATTTACCCCTCCTCCGCTGTTCTGGGCTCCCTGTCTCATCAGAGGATGCCTCGCTCTGCTAAACCAGGCCACCTGGTTACTAAGGTGACGGCCGTGGACGCTGACTCGGGCCATAACGCCTGGATCTCCTATAAGCTGAAGCAGGCCACGGACGCCTCTCTGTTCACTGTCAGTCTTTACACAGGAGAGGTGAGGACTAAACGCGCTGTATACGAGCAGGATGACTCCTCTCAGAGTCTGATTATAGAGATCAGTGACGACGGAGAACCAGTTCAGTCCTCCACTGTCACAGTGTCTATACTACTAGAGGATGGACTACATGAGCCCATTTTGGATTTGCGGAAGAAATCCGAGCCAAATAAGAAAAGTGGTAGAATAACACTTTATTTGATTCTCTCTCTGGCCGCGGTGTCCGTTCTATCACTTGTTACTTTTCTCATTTTAGCTGTTAGGTGCATAAGGAGTAGTAGAGGCAGCGATAGTTGCTGTATGAGACGGAGTGACTTTGATGATTACAAGAACCCCAACAGAAACCTGCAGATCCAACTCAACTCAGACGGACCTATTAAGTACGTGGAGGTCCTGGGAGGAGACATGATGTCTCAGAGTCAGTCGTTCAGGTCGTGTCTCTCCCCCATGTCAGAGTACAGTGATTTCACTTTCGTTAAACCCAGCAGCACCACTGACTTTAAGGACATGATGAACGTTCTAGATGCGTCTTTACCTGACAGCACGTGGACCTTTGAGAGCCAGCAGGTGAGCAGATCTATAAAATAAATTGTTGTACGTTTTAGACGTGTGTCCTTGTGCCAAATGTGCCAGTGATATGAAAACACTGTTGATTGCAAGGTGTGGTGTGGTGTCCTAATGAAAACCTGAAATAATCTTGAATCAGTCAGTGTACTTGATAGAGAAGTCTTTAATTAAAACATCATTTCAAATGTTTGTCCGTGGGAAGAATTTAAAATAATGTTTTACATTGGGGTGCTTACAAAACATACAACAACACATTCAGTAGATAGTGAATTAAGAATGTGCCCTGACTTGTTGACCAATTAGTAGGCCTTAAAGGCCTATAGCACGCTCTGTTTGACATTCGTTGTTGTGGCTGATGGCATTTGCACCCATGCATCAGCACCACTGAGGTGGACAGTTACACTTACAGCGGCACCACTCGTTTCAGTTTCAGCCTATACTTTCATGAAGTGTCATGTGGTGTTAATTCTGTCCAAACTAAAGAAACTGTTCCACGCTTATACCACTTCTCGTTTATATTTTTCCAGGGAATAGGTTGTGTATAGTCCTAAAATATGTTTTTGCATATTAAAAATATATAATAATAATAATAATAATAATAATATTTTTTGTTTGGTTTTTTGGGCCACCACATTCATTGGTCGGCCCGATGTGTCAAGTGGCCAGTCCAGGCCATGGTCTGGATAAGTATATTGTAATAAGAGTTTATTTTATGTGAAAGCACTGATTAGGAACATTATTTGCACCTGTGCTGATTAACAATATTCCCTGCAGCTGTTAGAAGCCTTTGAAGTGCTGTCAGTTCTGCATGTGAAGTCTACCTGTAAAGACCTATATCGTGTGAACATGCACTGCTAAGTAAAGCACATATAAGCTATGCCTTTGATAACAACATACAAGTGTATATTAGATGTTCTGTGCATACACAAGTAAATACAAAACAAGACTGAAGGCTCCTCTATTCAATCTGCATTGGGTTATTCGTCACATTTCATTTATATATGCCTTGTGTGTGTAATATTGGGAATTGGGTCACCTGATTTTTCATCTAAAAAAATGCGTCCCCTGAAAAAAGTTTGGGAACCACTAATAAATACCGTTAAATGACACGAGTGAGCTACAGAGGTGTGTGTGTGTGTGTGTGTGTGTGTGTGTGTGTGTGTGTGTGTGTGTGTGTGTGTGTGTGTGTGTGTGTGTGTGTGTGTGTGTGTGTGTGTGTGTGTGTGTGTGTGCAATTCATTCATATCGCCTATAGGTGTAATATGAACCCTCCTTATGAGAAAATATTATGAGAGCATATCATATTGGGCTATACTTTTCTCTGTGGTGTCCTACGCTGCTGTGACTTTAAGAACGCAGCTCAGTTTCTCATTGGATGATGGGGATTGTTGCTGCGCTCCAATAGTACATCACACTGTACAAAGAGATCTACTCCCTCCCCCTAGGCTTCAGCACCACCTCACAATGGTTAGAGCTGCTGAAGACAAGGCTATGAGCTCTTATCATCATGTCATGATATAATATATTTTATTTAACGTATAGGATATGGTGGAATATTTGAAGAATCTTAATGTGGGATTAACGTTTCTGGAAATGGATTTCAAACCATATTGCACATAGAAGGGAAATAGCATATTTTAATGGCCTTGGGATGACAAAGAGAATGGGATACCGAGACTGGACGTTGCACGCTCTTTGGTGGCATCATTTCTTTCTCTTGTGGAGTACAATACATGGACAGACACGCTACACAATCCCTGAGGAGCTGAAACAAGGCTCCGTGGTAGGAAATGTAGCCAAAGATCTGGGTTTGGGATTGTCAGAGATTTTTGACCGTAAACTGCGCGTTGCCTCTGAGGCTGGTAAGCAGTATTTCACTGTGGATGCGGGGAAGGGCGAGCTGGTGGTGAATGACAGAATAGACAGAGAGGCTTTATGCGGACAAAGCGTCAGCTGTGTGTTGCCTCTCCAGGTTGTTGTTGAGGATCCGTTGCAACTACATCGTATAGAGGTGGAAATAAGAGACATAAATGACAATTCTCCTAGTTTTCTTACAAAAGAACTGTCTTTGGAAATCGCAGAATCAGCAGCGGTCGGAACACGCTTTCCTTTAGAGAGCGCACAGGACCCAGATGTGGGAACTAATTCACTTAAATCATACACTTTAAGCAAAAACGAATGCTTTGTCTTGAAAATGAAAGAAGTTGAAAATGGCAAAACGGTCCCTGAATTGATATTAGAAAAACCCCTAGACCGAGAGAAAAAAGCTGTTTATCAGCTACTACTGACAGCGCTAGACGGTGGAAACCCTGTCATGTCTGGGACCTCACAGATAACAATCGATGTTCTTGATATTAATGACAATTTCCCAATATTTGATAAAAATTTGTATAAAGTGTCTTTAGAGGAGAACAGCGCAAAGGGTACATTTGTAATTCAAACTAAAGCAACCGATGTTGACGAGGGACCAAACGGTGATGTCGAGTTCTCTTTTGGCGCTCGCACACCAAATACAGTTTTATCAATATTTGACATTCATTCTTTAACGGGAGAGATTTATTTGAAAGGAGAACTGGATTATGAGAGTGCTACCTCTTATACAATAGAAGTAACTGCAAAGGACAGAGGCACTCCTGTAATGCAGGGTCATTGTCGTGTGCAAATTGATGTTGTAGACGTTAACGATAATGCTCCCGACATTGTCCTCACATCTCAACCAAAACCGGTGCGCGAAAATGCGCCTGCTGGCACAGTAGTAGCTTTGATAAGTGTAAGGGACCTTGATTCAAGTGATAACGGTAAAGTGACGTTACAACTACCGAAGGGCTCTCCGTTTAGTCTAAAGCCATCCTTTTTGAATAATTATGCACTTGTTACCAGCGGTGCTTTAGACCGAGAGCGTTTCTCAGACTATAACATTGAGATAACAGCCACTGATTCAGCCTCTCCTCCTCTAACTACTAAGAAAACTATACCTGTACGTATCACTGACGTGAATGATAACCCTCCTCTGTTCAGTCAGTCCTCATATAGCGTGTACTTAAAAGAGAATTGTGTACCAGGGTCCATTCTATACTCTGTGTCTGCCACTGATCTAGATGTTGGGGAAAACGCAAAGGTTTCCTACTCTATTTTAGATTCCAAAGTGCAGGACGTATCTGTGTCCTCATTTGTGTATATAAACTCTGACAATGGCAGCATCTACAGCATGCACTCGTTTGACTATGAGAAAATGAAGGTGTTTCAGATTCGGGTGCAGGCAAAGGACCAGGGCTCTCCGTCTCTTAGCAGCAACGCTACTGTAAATGTTTTTATCTTGGACCTGAACGACAATGCCCCCACTGTTATTTACCCCTCCTCCGCTGTTCTGGGCTCCCTGTCTCATCAGAGGATGCCTCGCTCTGCTAAACCAGGCCACCTGGTTACTAAGGTGACTGCAGTGGACGCTGACTCGGGCCATAACGCCTGGATCTCCTATAAGCTGAAGGAGGCCACGGACGCCTCTCTGTTCACTGTCAGTCTGTACACAGGAGAGGTGAGGACTAAACGCGCTGTATACGAGCAGGATGACTCCTCTCAGAGGCTGATTATAGAGATCAATGACGACGGAGAACCAGTCCAGTCCACTACAGTTACAGTGTCTATCCTATTAGAGGATGGACTCCACGAGCCTATTTTGGATCTTCGACAGAAAGCCACCGAGTCCAATAAGAAAAGCGGGAGAATAACACTTTATTTGATTCTCTCTCTGGCCGCGGTGTCCATGCTATCCCTTGTTACTTTTCTAATTTTAGCTGTTAGGTGCATAAGGAACAGCATAGGCGACGGTAGTTGTTGCATGAGACGGAGTGACTTTGACGATTACAAGAATCCCAACAGAAACCTGCAGATCCAACTCAACTCAGATGGACCTATTAAGTACGTGGAGGTCCTGGGAGGAGACATGATGTCTCAGAGTCAGTCGTTCAGGTCGTGTCTCTCTCCCATGTCAGAGTACAGTGATTTCACATTCGTTAAACCCAGCAGCACCACTGACTTTAAGGAGATGATGAACGTTCTAGATGCGTCGTTACCTGACAGCACGTGGACCTTTGAAAGCCAGCAGGTGAGCTGAGAATAATGGCAATGAGTTATTATTATTCTTATAAGAAACACTCTAAACCTAAACCAGTCTGCACACTTTACTTGAGCATGCAAATGAAGAATTCATACATTCATATTATCATATGAATTATTGTCATAATAATTCATATCTCATTATCATGATCTCATCATTAAATTCTGCTCCTCACCATCAATTAATGTTAAACTCGCTGTAACTTAAGCAAGTGTAATATCATTTAGTTAAGGACGTTATTTCACAGCTCCACTTACTGCCCTCTGCCCTACAAAGCCAAAGTGCAATTATGGGGGAAACAATGGCCAATAATGGGTTTAAAAGTGTTTCAACTGGTCAGCCAAATGAGATAACAAATATGTGATATTATACTAATTGTAAATGTGCTCTTAAGGTAATTGTTCATCCCCTGAAATAAGGAAGGATATTTTTTACGTTTGGGATACACAAAAACGTCGGTGTGTCCAAAACGTATAGTTACTGCATTTTGGCTTTGTATTGGGCAGTATATACGAGTAGAGCAGTTACTTTCTTTTTATAGCTATCATGTGTGAAAAGAGAACGAAATTCCTTGTCCTTGTCATTTCAATTTCGCGTGTTTGAACAATAATAGCAATTCAAAACAGTTGTCCTCAAAACCACACCTCCAGTCGCTGTCATAAGAACGGGAGGTGCGCTCATGAACACGGCAGCAGAGCCTATTTGTGCACGGCTGCACGCGCACCTGCAGTCCATCAAGTATAATTTATGCTTCGTCCCGTGATGGTGTCGCGCACGCAGACCTCTACGCTCACAACAGTCGCATCTGCGATGCGATGTGAGCTTGTATATCAGCTGTTCTCTGTGCGCAATACTGTATAAATGTCTCCTAGGGTGCACCTCACTAGCCAACTCACAAGAGGAGGTTGAATGGACTGAAACCAGCGCTCCCCAAAACAACAGGTTTGGAGATCTGTTGGGAATTGATTACATGAAACAGTCACCCGTGCCAATGTTTGTAAACAAATAATTGGTCTATATGCACAGCTTTGTGTTTGTCCGTATAGCACGGAATGTGATGATTTGATTGGCTGAGCACGCAATGTGATGTATGGTGATTAGAGCGCCCCTCACTTCACACGAGTGTGATTTTTAATACTGCGGCACTTTAGGCCTACTACTGTTATCAGTATTGATAAATCTATGACAAAGTACCGTTGTCATTGTAACGGCAATCCTTCACCTTCCAATGTATATTTGCACGTTACTTCACAGGTGCTGGGAGTGATCCTACAGAGTAGCCTACTAACAGAAACATAACAGATGGATGTCCAGTCTTAGATCAAGTTTTGGTGTATTTATTGAGCAGAAGTGAGCAGTTGAAATCATGAACATGAACATACCACTATACCAGTGATGTTATTGTAGAAGTTTGTCTGTCTCTGTTCTGCTGCTGCTGCTGCTAGTAAGAAGCGATGTGCTCCCACCATTCCCTTGTGTCCTATCTGATGATTTCTGATCTGATTATAGTGCACCTGAGTGACCCTCTAAATATACACCCAGTGCTGTCAAATCTAAAGCCCGCCACCAAGTGTTCAAAAATAATATGCCAACCTAACCAATAATATAGCACCATCATAATGGCTCCTACAGTCATAATTTGAGGATGTTATACTTCATTCGTGTGGCTGAGTGTTTTCAGCACCACTGTTCTGGACAGCGACTCAAAATGTGAACGGCAGCCCTGATAGTGTTTAAAGCCATTCTCACTCTCAAGCCGTATAGGCTACTAAAGCACTCAAATATGGTATAATTAAAGTTGGCCTGTTTATTAGTTTGTAGTATCATGCAAACAAACATTTTATTGTGATGTTTTAATTGAGGAAAATATCCCTTCTCTGAACATAGGCTACGTCCTTTTATTTTCATTATGGTACAATGTCTTTGCATGTACCTGCAAGCTCTTCAATGCATAGGCTACTATAGCACTCCTTCATATACCGTGTCGTTAACAAAGCAGCCCTGGTGCGTTTTTATTGGGCGTAAGAGATGGATCATGTGAGCCAATAGCATACAGCACTGTACAAAGAGATCTACTCCCTTCCCCCCGTGTAGCCTCAGCAGCATAACCCTCACAATGCTCTGAGAGACAGCAGGATACACGCATCTATTTGGAGATTAAATTATGTCTAATATAGAACGTCGTAGTGAATTATTTCGAAATATGCACTGGACTACGGTATTTTATCTGGCAATGGATTTTCAACAATGAGCTCTTTGTTTTGAAAGAAGAGAATGTCGATTTGGATTAATGTGTTATAACGCACCAGTGATGACAAAAAGAACGGGACATCGAGACTGGAGATGGCAGGCTCTTTGGTGGCATTATTTTTTTCTCTTATGGAGTACAATAGATGGACAGACCCGCTACACAATCCCTGAGGAATCAAAAAAGGGGTCTGTGGTAGGGAATTTAGCCAAAGATCTCGGTTTAGGACTCACAGAGATTTTTGACCGTAAATTGCGTGTCGCCTCTGAGGCTGGAAAGCAGTATTTCAGTGTGGATGCGGGGAAGGGCGAGCTGGTGGTAAATGACAGAATAGACAGAGAGGCTTTATGTGCACAAAGCGCCAGCTGTGTTCTGCCACTTCAGGTTGTCATTGAAAACCCGTTGCAGTTGTATAGAGTTGAAGTTGAAATCCAGGATATCAATGATAACTCCCCGAGTTTTCCATCAAAAGAGGTAACATTGGAAATCGCCGAGTCCACGGCTGCAGGGGCTCGGTTTCCTTTGGAGAGTGCACAAGACATTGATGTTGGAACTAATTATGTCAAGTCATATACGTTAAGCAAAGATGACTGTTTCAGTTTGAAAATTAAAGATGTGTCTGGTGGAAGGAAAGTTCCAGAATTAGTCTTGGCTAAATCACTTGACAGGGAGAAAAAAGCGGTGCACCAGCTTTTATTGACGGCATTTGATGGGGGAAATCCAGCGAGATCTGGGACCTCTCAGATAATCGTTCGTGTGCTTGATAATAACGACAATTTTCCAGTGTTCGAAAAAAGCGTGTACAAAGTTGCTATAACAGAAAACAGTGTAGAAGGCACAGCCATTGTTCAGCTTGTAGCAAAGGATATAGACGAGGGTCCAAATGGAGATATAGAATATTCCTTTGGCACACACACGCCTGAGAGTACCATGACTGTGTTCAGGATTGACTCACTGTCCGGGAAAGTAACACTGAAAGGAAGATTAGATTTCGAAGCCATTGCAAATTATGAAATAGACATCAGCGCGAAAGACAAAGGAACTCCTAGAATGGAGGGACATTGCACTATCCAAGTTGAGGTTTTAGACATCAACGACAATGCCCCAGAGATTATTCTAACATCTCAACCTAGTCCCGTGCGCGAGGACGCCCCTGGTGGCACAGTAGTAGCTTTGATAAGTGCACGAGACCTTGACTCCGGTGATAACGGTAAATTAAAGTTACAGCTTCTAAAGGGCTCTCCTTTTACTCTCAAGCCCTCATTTGGTAATAATTATGCACTTGTTACTAATACAGTTTTAGACAGAGAAAACTTGGCAGAGTATAAGATTGAAATAACAGCAACTGATTCTGGAACTCCTCCCCTGACTAGTAAGAAAACTATACCTGTCAGCATCATTGATGTTAATGACAATCATCCTATATTCACTCAGCCATCATATAATGTGTATTTAAAAGAGAATGGGGTAGCAGGCTCCATACTCTATTCAGTGTCAGCATCTGATCTAGATTTTGGGGAAAATGCAAAGATTTCATATTCTGTCCTGGATTCCAAAGTGCAGGACGTGTCTGTGTCCTCATACGTCTATATCAACTCTGATAATGGCAGCATCTACAGCATGCACTCGTTTGACTATGAGAAACTGAAGGTGTTTCAGATTCGGGTGCAGGCAAAGGACCAGGGCTCTCCATCTCTTAGCAGCAACGCTACTGTAAATGTTTTTATCCTGGACCAGAACGACAATGCCCCCACTGTTATTTACCCCTCCTCCGCTGTTCTGGGCTCGCTCTCTCATCAGAGGATGCCTCGCTCTGCTAAAGCAGGACACCTGGTTACTAAGGTGACTGCAGTGGACGCTGACTCGGGCCATAACGCCTGGATCTCCTATAAGCTGAAGGAGGCCACGGACACCTCTCTGTTCACTGTCAGTCTTTACACAGGAGAGGTGAGGACTAAACGCGCTGTATACGAGCAGGATGACTCCTCTCAGACGCTGATTATAGAAATCAATGACGACGGAGAACCAGTTCAGTCCTCCACGGTTACTGTGTCAATTCTGCTCGAGGATGGACTACATGAGCCTATTTCAGATATCAGACACAAAGTAGCAGAACCAAATAAGAAAAGTGGTAGAATAACACTTTATTTGATCTTGTCACTGGCAGCAGTGTCCGTGCTGTCGGTTGTGACTTTTCTCATTTTAGCTGTTAGGTGCATAAGGAGCAGTAGAGGCAACGGTAGTTGTTGCATGAGACGGAGTGACTTTGATGATTACAAGAATCCCAACAGAAACCTGCAGATCCAGCTGAACTCAGATGGACCTATTAAGTACGTGGAGGTCCTGGGAGGAGACATGATGTCTCAGAGTCAGTCGTTCAGGTCGTGTCTCTCTCCCATGTCAGAGTACAGTGATTTCACCTTTGTTAAACCCAGCAGCACCACTGACTTTAAGGAGATGATGAACGTCCTAGATGCGTCTTTACCTGACAGCACGTGGACCTTTGAGAGCCAGCAGGTGAGCAGAGAGTAATAAGATCTTCTATTTTGTCTTCATACTCTTGGCATCAGATACTCCGTGTTTGGCTACGTGCAGGGGGGAAGGGAAATCGCTTACATTGCAGCACACCCATAACACTCCCCAGTGACAATGTGTGTCTTTGTCAATGACTTATTGGCTACTTAGAGTGTTGAATATATTTGAGTTAGAACATATCAGTCACGTTGACTGTTATTTGCGGTTGCATTTGAAATGCAGTGTGTTTCAGAACCACAGCGATGGACAGCGACACACCGTTTTCTATAGGTTGTCTGCAGGCGTGTAGTTAGCTACAGATGTATAGGTGGACAAACAACTTATTGGATATCCCTTTTATAGAGGCGTATATTTTTTTGTTCACTTCTAAAAAATATATCACCTTTAAGACTGAGCACAAATAATCTGACGCACGTAGTATCAGTTTTGACGCTTTACTTGATGTAATGGAAAAATCACAACCGTGTGAACTGAGTGGTGTAAGGTTTTATATAGCCTGATCAGCTCTGATCTGACGTAATGAAATCACACCCGGATGTGATTTCACAACTGGCTTTTTTTGTGCAGAAAAAATGAGCATGGTTGCTACGGTCATCCAGTTCACCCGGGTGTGATTTAATTACGTCAGAAAGTATTTTGAACATAGCAACCATGCTCATTTTTTCTGCACACAAAAGCCAGTTGTAGGAGTGGTTTACACCACTCAAAAATACAGGTGGTACAAAATGTGGTAGTGGTAGAAAAAATATTTGCTCTCTCTTAAACTTCACAGTTACTGACAAACTCAAACAGAACAGAAATTTAGACATCAATAAAAGAGCACCAATCACAAACATTCAATCAAAGACAAGACAGTTTACACTGCTGCACGTAATTATCATGAGATTACACACTGCTGCATATCATTGGTATAATCAAGCAAGCAAGGTCATCATGACATAACATCATATTGTGGCTCCGCCTCTTACACCGCCTCGTGTGTGTGTGTGTGTGTGTGTGTGTGTGTGTGTGTGTGTGTGTGTGTGTGTGTGTGTGTGTGTGTGTGTGTGTGTGTGTGTGTGTGTGTGTGTGTGTGTGTGTGTGTGTGTGTGTGTGTGTGTGTGTGTGTGTGTGTGTGTGTGTGAGAGAGAGAGAGAGAGAGAGTTTAAATGATGTTTGAAAGAAAACGGGCGAGAGTTTGACTGTTATTTGCGGTTGCATCGAAAGGCAGTATGTTTCAGCACCACGGACAGCGACACGCATGTAAAATTGAGAATAGGTGGACAATGAACATGTTTTCTTTCCATTGTATATAGCTTGGGAGTACATAATAAACCGTTATATGGAAGGTATTTTGTATAAGACATGAATCCTCGTTTTTAAATGTTGTTATAAATGTATACGGCTATATCAAATAATAGAACTGATTGACATCCCCTGTTTTTACACGTGCTGCAGTGTTTCGGTGACATAATATTCATATTCATTCATAATATAGGCCGCTGTTATAGGCTTTAAGAGCGCTGCTCAGTTTCGCTCTCATTGGATGCCAAAGATGCACATTGTGCACCAATAGCATACAGAACTGTACAAAGAGATCTACTCCCTCCCCCAATGCAGCTTCAGAACCATAACCGTTAAGAGCTCGGAGATGGAGGATAAAGCAGGTTTCATTTTTACACAATGACATAAAACATTTGCTATGTCCTACTTTAGACTTCACATCCAATGTTTCTACTGGAATAAACCGTTCTTCTAATGGATTTCATGTAAAGATGCTGTTTTTATTCGTTATGGGAAAAGAAGCACTGTGACGGTTCAGGGATGACAAAGAGAACTGGATATCGAGACTGGAGATGGCACTGTCTTTGGTGGCAGTATTTCTTTCTCATGTGGAGTACAATAGACGGACAGACACGCTACAGTATCCCGGAGGAATTAAAACGGGGTTCTGTTGTAGGAAATCTAGCCAAGGATCTGGGTTTAGGACTATCAGAGATTTTTGACCGTAAACTGCGTGTCGCTTCCGAGGCTGGTAAGCAGTATTTCAGTGTGGACGCGGGGAAGGGTGAGCTGGTGGTGAATGACAGAATAGACAGAGAGGCTTTATGCGGACAAAGCACCAGCTGCGTTCTGCCTCTGCAAATTGTTGTAGAGAACCCGCTGCAATTACATCGTTTTGAGGTAGAAATTCGAGATATTAATGACAATTCACCAAGCTTCCCTTCTAAGGACCTTTCTTTGAAAATATCCGAATTAGCGGCAGTAGGCACGCGTTTTCCTTTGGAGAGCGCTTTGGATCCCGACGTTGGAAGCAATTCACTCAAATCCCACTCGCTTAGCAAAAATGAGTGTTTTTCCCTCAAAATGAAAGAAATTGAAGATGGTAAGACTGTCACTGAACTTGTTTTAGAGAAGCCCTTGGATAGAGAGAAAAAGGCGGTTCACACCTTATTATTAACAGCGTTAGATGGAGGGAATCCAGTGAGATCAGGAACATCACAATTAACAATTAATGTTCTTGATATAAATGACAACGTTCCAGTGTTTGAAAAAACAGTTTACAAAATATCCTTAAGTGAAAACACTGCGAAGGGCACAGTTGTTATAAAACCAAAAGCAACAGATGCAGACGAAGGTTCAAACGGTGACATTGAATTCTCATTCGGTTCTCGAACACCGGGGATGGTATTGACCATGTTCGACATGGATTCTTTAACAGGTGAAATTACTCTTAAGGGGGAATTGGACTATGAATCAACTGCTTCATATAGCATTGATATAACTGCCAAAGATAAAGGCAGTCCTGAAATGGAGGGCCACTGTCGCGTGCAGATTGATATAATTGACATTAATGATAATGCCCCAGAAATTGTTCTTACTTCTCAGCCGAGTCCCGTGCGCGAGGACGCGCCAAGTGGTACAGTAGTTGCATTGCTTAGTTCGCGGGATGCTGATTCTGGTGAAAACGGAAAAGTTGCTTTGCAGATAGAAAAGGGCTCTCCTTTTAAACTGAAACCCTCATTTTCCAATAATTACGCGCTGGTTACCAGTGGTGTTTTAGACCGAGAGAACTTCTCACAGTATAATATTGAGATAACAGCCACTGATTCAGGCTCCCCTCCGCTGACTAGTAAGAAAACTATACCTGTCAGCATCATTGATGTTAATGACAATCCTCCTGTATTCACCCAGGCCTCATATAATGTGTATTTAAAAGAGAATGGGGTGGCGGGGTCGATTCTTCATTCACTATCTGCATCTGATCTGGATTTAGGCCAAAATGCAAAGATATCCTACTCCATTTTAGATTCCAAAGTTCAGGATGTTTCTGTGTCCTCATATGTGTATATAAACTCTGACAATGGCAGCATCTACAGCATGCACTCGTTTGACTATGAGAAACTGAAGGTGTTTCAGATTCGGGTGCAGGCAAAGGACCAGGGCTCTCCGTCTCTTAGCAGCAACTCTACTGTAAATGTTTTTATCCTGGACCAGAACGACAATGCCCCCACTGTTATTTACCCCTCCTCCGCTGTTCTGGGCTCCCTGTCTCATCAGAGGATGCCTCGCTCTGCTAAAGCAGGACACCTGGTTACTAAGGTGACTGCCGTGGACGCTGACTCGGGCCATAACGCCTGGATCTCCTATAAGGTGAAGGAGGCCACGGACGCCTCTCTGTTCACTGTCAGTCTTTACACAGGAGAGGTGAGGACTAAACGCGCTGTATACGAGCAGGATGACTCCTCTCAGAGGCTGATTATAGAGATCAGTGATGACGGGGAACCAGTTCAGTCATCCACCGTTACTGTGTCAATCCTGCTTGAGGATGGACTCCATGAGCCTATCTCAGATATCAGGCACAAAATAGCAGAAAATAGGAAAACTGGGAGAATAGCACTTTATTTGATTCTCTCTCTGGCCGCAGTGTCCGTGCTGTCTCTTGTGACTTTTCTAATCTTAGCAGTTAAGTGCATAAGGAGCAGTAGAGGCGATGGTTGTTGCATGAGACGGAGTGACTTTGATGATTACAAGAATCCCAACAGAAACCTGCAGCTCCAGCTGAACTCAGATGGACCTATTAAGTACGTGGAGGTCCTGGGAGGAGACATGATGTCTCAGAGTCAGTCATTCAGGTCGTGTCTCTCTCCCATGTCAGAGTACAGTGATTTCACCTTCGTTAAACCCAGCAGCACCACTGACTTTAAGGAGATGATGAACGTCCTAGATGCGTCTTTACCTGACAGCACATGGACCTTTGAGAGCCAGCAGGTGAGCACTGAGGCAGGGCAAAATGTTTGTGATATAATTCTGGGCCATACATAATCATATAAAGTGTAATATATCTGAATAACTGTGTTATTGGTAGGTAGAGGTGAAATTGTTGCATTACACCTTATTACAAAGGTAACAGTGTCCATCTGTCTAGCTCTTTAATAAACAGCACATGTTCTTTAGGTGGGTTGGCAATTTCTGCAAATCAGGAGAGAGTGCCCATTTACAGGCTTAATTTGTATTGTGTTCCATGTTCAATGTCTGCTTTCTTCTCTGTGTCATCACTTCCAATTAATTTGTTTACCTGTATCCCTTGTGAATTCTCTCTCCTGATTGGATATAGTTGGTGAAATCTGAAAATGCATTTCCTGTTTACTAAAGAGTTGGAGAGACAGAGAGACTCCTGTTTGGAGCAAACACTATATGACTACTATCACGATATAGAGATATTTAAAATACAAAGATAAGCAGCAATATTAAGGTATAAACAAAACACTACAAAAAACTAAAATATATAGACACCAATGTGACTGTGATGTGCATTAAGCCTCATCAATACAAACAATATGCAATATACATTGTTTAATTAATATTGTATATAGTGTCTATATATACACAATGTGAAATAAACAATGTGCATTAGAGGCCTTAGCAATACACACAATATTCAATATACATTGTGCGTTGATAGCGATATAATGTATATGTAGGCCTATACATAATTATGTTTGCAAAACAGAACATTTTTTTAAAGGTGTAGGGTATATAAGTGATATGTTTGGTCAAAACAAAATGTTTTTGTTAAAGCACTATATAGACTTATATATACTGATAATCATTGTTATAGAAGGTTTGTTCAGTAGGGATCTCCCCGTCTCTGAAGATCTTTAAATCAACAGAACATACATTTTCAGATAGCTGACCAAGTTTTAGCCGATCAGGAGAGAGTACCCATTCATAAGCTTAATTTTTATAGTGTAGTTCCAATTGTGTCTGGCATCCTGAACTGAAAATTGGTATCCTGACCTGTTTAATTAAGAGGGAGACTCCTGTTACCGAACAAACACTAGGACTTTCAGAATATAGAGCTATTTAACACTTATTTTAACCAAATACAATCACTTACACCCTACCTTTAAATCCCATTTCCATTTCATTGGCACTCGTGATGACAAATGTGTCAACAGTGCATATATCCATATTCACTGTTAGGTGCAAATTTCAGGATGGATACAGACAGGATAGATCATAGGATGGACACTAGGGACATCTGGGCACCTCTATGTCAAATTGGCTATGTATTTTGTGAAATTTTAAAATAAAATATTTGAAAAATAGTCTCAACTATGTAAAGTATATGAAAGAACCAGTGGTTATTGTTCAGGTGTAAGTGACTGCAGGGGTGAGCAGGCAATGGTCACGTGTCAGGCTGACCAAATAAGGAGGGGAGGAGAGGACAGTTGTGTGTTGTGTGCTGTACAGGAAATAACAGGAATACAACTGAGTACTACAGACGAAAAACAGTTAAGTCCACACTAATTATCCATAATGTATAAATGATGGATAAGGGGTCAGGACAACGGGGCCTTTTCGTGGAGGGGTCAGAATAGAATTTGGACTTTCGTCTGTAGTATATGCAAACATACACAGTACATCGATTTCAGACTTATACTCCCAATTTCTTGCACACAAAATGACTGGATATATGCCTACAGTTTTTGTAGCAATTGTAGACGTTTTTTAATTAACGTCATATGTGTCTGAGCAAATCGGTATTATTGTCCTACACAAAGTCATTGACAATGAATGGAGAATTACGTCATATATGTCTGAGCAAATGATGTACAATGGTAAGAGTGCCCCTCACTTCACACGGGTGTGATTGTTTTTACCTTAATTGTCGAATGTTTAAGTATGTTCTATGTATAGGCCTACTTTACTTAAGATTTTTCTAATATATATATTGTTTTACATTTTGGACAAAATAGCCATCGAGGTGCCCATATAGTGCCCACCTATCCTGTTACCTTTAGGATTTAGTTGATACATAACTTCATCTTCTAATCATTCTAGTATAGCCTACAACATAGCCTATTCTAAGATTTCACATTATGACTGAAATGATTAGCCAGAGAGTATTTCAAAAGTTTTTTGGAAAATGGTTCACATTAATTATATTAGCCTAATCGGAAACTTATTTTTCAAGTTGCCAAAATGTACTGAACTCGACATTATTGTCTTTATATTATCTGTAACACGCTTTTAAATTTATTCTATTTATTTTCTTATTTAATAAATATTTTCTGGAAAGATAATTTACTATTTTTGTGAGAAAGAGGATTGGTTGTATAAACATCAAATAGACTGATGAGTCTATTTGCTGTTTATACAACCAACCCACTCACAATTATTTAACATAAAAGGGGCAACAGCCCTTCTGCCAGCATTTCAGCATTAACCTAAGTCCATTAGCCCAGAAAACAAAGCCAGCTCTTTCTTCTACTTTTAATTGATCTTGCAGGCTGTTTCCTGAGGCCTAAAATAGTAGCCTATAGTACAACAATAGTAACAAAAATCGGACGTCTCCCTTGTATCTTACGTCAAAGATCAAAAAAGCTGAGTGTAAATCATATGAGGGAAGATTCAAGTCTTGTATCAAATGACAGCCAATTAGTAAATGGTTAATCTTGCCCAGATTTTCAGTTTACATTACCCTGCCTGTAGGCCTGTGTCAGAAGGAGAAAATTAGCTTTGAAAGCATGCCCCCTTGTGGCTATAATTAACACTTGGATCAGTAGTTTACTTGTAGTAGTGTACTTTTCACGTTATTTGGAAGCTGGCATTCATTGGCAACAGGTGTCTGCATTTCCACACGACACAATGAGTTTACCGTCCTTGATGTTTAATGTGCGGTTTGTTTGTATCATAGAAAAGCTAAAGTTTGAATAATATTTCCGGAAAACTTTATTCTGCCATCATGATCATCCGTTCGCCGTTTGTTTGCCCTGGATACCGCTAAACTTTTAAACTTCAATCAACACGTAGTCTAAGGCAACACACCGAATAGATTTAACTCTCGCTGGTTTGTAAAGTTTCCTCTGAAAAGTTTTCTCACACTGTGGCTGTGTCTGTGTGACAGAGCAGTGTGACTCTGAGCGGAGCTGGTTAGTCTCAGCAGCCTTCCAATGGGAAGCGTTACTCCACTGGTGTCTCTCTCCGCCCACGAGGGGAGTGAAGCAGAGGAGGGAAGAGAGCGGAGTTTCGGGGGAGGCTGACTACTAGTCAAAAGTTGTTACTCGTTTTTCCCCGAGAAACGGGCCGAAATGATTACCTCTAATATTTCAATCGCGATGTTTCGAAAACGGAAAACGTTACCGACGGCCTCGTAGCGTCGTTTAAACCCAACCATGGACGAGTTACGGTGAAAGAGGAACTTTACACACGTCCCCCGTTCCGTTCCCTGCTCTGGACCGCAGCACAATGGAATCCAGACGGAGGAGGAAGCGCTCCGGAGGATGGTACGCGCTGAGGCTTTGCTTCGCCCTGGCCTATTACCTCTCGTGCGCGTCCGCCCAGCTCAGCTATTCCGTGGCGGAGGAGCTTAGCCGGGGTTCCGTTGTCGGGAATATCGCTAATGATTTGGGTCTAACGGCCCAGAGGATCATCCAGAGAAAGTTGCGGGTGGTCTCGGAGGACAACGCGCAGTATTTCGAGGTAAACCAGGCGACGGGCGATTTGGTCATCAGTCAGAAAATTGACCGGGAGCAAATATGCGAAGTAAGTTCAACTTGCTCGTTACACCTTCAAATTATACTTGAGAACCCTTTGCAAATAGACCGCGTCGTGGTGGACATTATTGATGTGAATGACAACGCACCGCAGTTTTCAACCAAGAACATTTCCTTGGAAATATCAGAAGCGGCCGCACCGGGTACCCGGTTCCGCTTGGAGAGCGCTCATGATCCAGACGTGGGTACCAATTCTTTACGCACTTACCATTTGGCACCTAACGACTGCTTTGTTTTGAATGTTGAAACGAAAAGTGACGGCAGTAAGTTTCCTGAACTAGTGGTGGAAAAACCCCTGGACAGGGAAACGCAGGCCTCGTTTCGCCTGTTGCTCACTGCCGTGGACGGGGGGCAGCCTGAGAAATCTGGCTCAACCCTGCTGTTCATTAAAATTCTGGACGTGAATGACAATGCGCCCGTATTTGACGAGCCAATAAAGAAAGTTAGCCTGTTAGAGAATGTAGCACCGGGCACTTTAGTGACGAAACTGAACGCCACCGACGCGGATTCAGGTCACAATGGAGAGATATCTTTCTTGTTTAGTAAATACACACCGGAACGCGTCCTCAAGCTGTTTAGCATGGATTCTAAAAGCGGGGAGATCCGTGTTAATGGCGATGTGGATTATGAGACGGCCAGTGTTTACCACATAACGGTACAGGCGAGGGATGGCGGCTCGCCTGCCATGGAGGGCTCCTGTAGCGTCATAGTGGACGTCACTGATGTCAACGACAACACGCCAGAGGTGACGCTGACGTCACTGACCAGTCCCATCAGAGAGGACTCGGCGCCAGAGACTGTGATAGCACTCATCAGTGCAAGGGACCTGGACTCTGGCAAAAATGGTGAGGTGACATTAAAAGTCCAAGCTGGCCTGCCATTCAAACTCAACTCGGCCTTCGGCGGACACTACAGCCTCATCACCGATGGAAACCTAGACCGTGAAAGCATCCCAGAGTACACGGTAGTCATAATGGCTACTGATGCGGGGTCCCCTCCGCTGTCATCACGGACCACCTTTGTAGTGAAGCTGTCTGATGTAAATGACAACGCCCCCACCTTTTCCCAGCCTTCCTACTCGGTAGACATTCCAGAGAGCAATGCCCCCAGCACCCCTATCGCCATGGTTTCAGCCACAGATCCAGACCTTGGGGACAACGCTCGTGTCTCCTACTCTATCCTGCCCAGCATGGTCCAGGGCTCGCCCATCTCCTCCTATGTCTACATCAACCCAGACAGTGGCCACATCTACAGCATGCGGTCACTGGATCATGAACAGCTTAATGTCTTCCGTATTGAGGTACAGGCACGGGACGCCGGTGTGCCCCCAAGAACAGCAAACGTCACGGTGCACGTGTTCATTGTGGACCTGAATGACAATGCACCGGCACTTGTTCACCCCTCTTACCCTAAAGACACTGGGCTACAGCTCACAGTTCCCCTGTCTGCTGGTTCAGGGCACCTCATTAACAAAATGGTGGGAGTAGATGCCGACAGTGGACACAATGCCTGGTTGTTTTACTCCATTGCGCCTGGGCCTAACGCGGACTTGTTCCGAATTGGTGCCCACACAGGTGAGCTTCGCACAGCCCGCAAACTGGCCGAGGAGGAGGGGGGCTCGGCCTACGACATCGTAGTCATCATCCAGGACAACGGTGAGCCTCCTCTTTCCACCACCGTGCCCATCACGGTAACCGTAGAGGAGAAGGGCGCTGCCAACGTGGCCCCCGCTGGTCCCCGCCACACGCCATTCTCCCGCCGCGCCGGGATGTCGGATATCACCCTTTATCTCATCATCTCATTGGCCTGCGTCTCGGGCGTGTCCTTCATCACCTTCGTGGTCCTTATGATACGCTGCCTGCGACACCGCAGCACGGATCTGGGCGGGTCTGAATGCTGCTGCTGCTACGACCGCCACCGGCCGAGCCGCTACCTCCAGAGGCCCAGCAAGGACCTGCACCTGCAGCTCAACAGTGACGGGCCCATCCGCTACATGGAGGTGGTGGGCGGCTCGCAGGACCCGCACACACGCACCTACCGGCCCTGTTACTCCACCCTCTCCAGCCGTAGTGACTTTGTGTTTGTCAAGCAGCCCATGCTGAGTCAAAACGGCACACTCAACATGACACTCAGTAGGAAGCACCTTATGAACTCAATCAATGAGGTGAGATGAGAGTTGAAGCTGAACCCTCTAGAATGTGGATTTCAGTGATCATCATGCATGTCAGTTGTGTTGTTCTTTTACGTTGTGGTCTATCTATAGAAGGAATAGGTGAGTGGTAACAGTCCTGAAAAAAAATACTGACACAAGCCTACTGACCTAGATTATTTTATAGCACATGCCTCTGCAGTAAACACTCTCTGGTTTTAGCAGATGAATCCCTTTTTGTTCACAGTGAGTGAAGATGCTCTCAGAGTGTATGGTGGCCAGCGTGGGCAGCAAGTGCAGAGCGGTTTAATATTTTATCCTACCCAAGGCTAGAAAATGCAGTTACTATCTTTGGACTAAACCGAGCCAGCAGGGAAGCACTGTTTCTAGAATGAGAAAGTAGAATAAGAGGGAGGTATATGGTGCTGGGAAGAAAAGGAAAAAAGAGAGAGACAAAGTGCCTCTGACAGATGGAGAGGAGGAGAGAGACGACAGATGAAAATAGATCCTATAGAGCAGGACTAATGGAATGGCTTGGGGACAGAGGCAAACAGGATGACAGAAGGAGAGACAGAGTGGGGGTAGGTAGGAAGACATGGGTAAGGAAGTGAGGATGGGTGTCGAAGGGGGAAGGAAAGAGGGTGACTGGGGGGGATCGGGAAAAAGAGTCGGAGCATAAAGCAGTAGCTGAAAAACAGGAATTCCAGGGGTCATTGGACTGACCCCTCTACTTCCTGTTGTCCTCTGAACTTCATCTGATTGGTTCCAGGCCTCTGAGTCACATGGCAGAGACTGACCTTACCCTGAGTGTGTATGTGTGCACATATTTTGTTCAGACATTACTGATCCCAAAACACTCATCGGTCACATATTACTGGCGGGTAGAAACCTTGTATGTTCAAAACCATAACTTTAAGGAAATGGAAAAAGGACCTGTGTTCCAATCATAGGTTCCTATGGATCCAATGTTGTTACAATTTAGTAACAACCTCTTGATAACACATTGTTATCTTCTGAAGGTTTCTTGTACTAGATTCTGATTCAAAAAATCTTCACCATATTAATATTGTAAGATTCATGCATTTTAAGGGAATGTTCCTTAAAGTGTTCCATATATTTAGTGAACCCAGGCAATCAGAAGTGAGATTGAATTCACCATAATGCCTAGAATGCACTGTTGTTAGTGAAGCCCATCATTGTCAATGTGGTGTTTCAGAGATTACTGTGTTCTTCCCTCAGATGAAGCACAGTGTTTATCCCTGCATGTGTTTATTCTATCCGAATCTCCTCCCTCGCGCGAGTTTGTGTAGCATCATGACCCTATCTCTCTCTCTCTTTCTCTCTCTCTCTCTCTCTCTCTCTCACTGCTGAATTGGGTTGTCCCTGACGTCGGCAGGGTACCATCTGTCTCCCTGCTCCGATGACACGTGTGCAACGAGGACAACGGGGGAGGGAGGGAGATTGAGGCAGAGACACATGGACAGATACTGTGTTGAAAGAAAGAAAGAGAGCACAGCTTAAAGCACGTGTGACACAATGACAGACAGTGCAGACTGTAATGGACTAAAGCTGGAGAAGCTGCCATTACATTGCTGTAGATGTGCTTGGGAGAGTGTCTTCGAGTATGTGTGTGCACAAAGCATCAGGCGCTCAGAACCTCCAGCGATGTGTAATCTTAGCAGGGCCTTAGGGCCCCCGAGTGTCCCTTTGTCAGTCACTCTATTTACCCCCTATTCATTTGGAGTGTGCAATTCTGGCCGCTAATGCATGGTCCCTTTCTACCATGTTCAAGCGTGTTGCCTGAAGGATAGCGTTCCCATCATAAAGACTTGTGGATCACAGAACATGCTGTGTAATTGTGATGTTGAGCTGGAGTTCAGCTCACAATGTAGGTGGCCGGCTGCCATGCATGCTGTCCCGTCACTCTTTTATCTTTCTAATGTAAAAGCATAAATGCTTCATAATCTTGATATCCCCATGGCCGTGGGATCATATGTGGCCTGCCCTATTTTATATAGGCAAGTCTGTCAGTGTGGCAGTATTGGCCAGTGTGTCTGGTTCATCTTTTCTTTCTTGTTTATTCATCTTATGGATGATGGAGTGCTGCGTGTCACATGCTGGCCCACATGGCTCAGTGAATCTGTCCCCAAGTATTTTGTCAGATGTTTTTGCTTGTATGAGGGAGCAAAGTGAAAAATTAATATCTCAAGCACTGTGGGTTGCATTTGTCTTATCTAGACGGTCACTGGCCCCGTTTATTGTCAACAATATGAGGGCCCTGGCATTAGGAGCATTACAGTATCTGGTTACATTTTGTGTCGTCAATGGTGGATGCTTAAAGGATGTTTGCTCTGGAAACAATGCGTTAGATAGCTGGGAAACAGCACAGGGAGGTGAGTATGTGTGTGTGTGTGTGTGCACACTGAAGGTTATTGGAAAAACAGAACAGAAATTACTTCCTCTTTTCAGACAGAGCACCAGGTGCAGGTCTAGCCACAGTTCTGTCAATGCTGAATGAAAGTGTGTGTGCGTGTGTACTTCTAATGCTATACTTGTGAGGGCCAAATGTCCCAATACAAGTCCACAAGTATAGTAGACAAATAGACATTGTTGTCCTCAAGTAGTATTGTCCTCGCCGCAATTGTGTGTGTGTGTGTGTGTGTGTGTGTGTGTGTGTGTGTGTGTGTGTGTGTGTGTGTGTGTGTGTGTGTGTGTGTGTGTGTGTGTGTGTGTGTGTGTGTGTGTGTGTGTGTGTGTGTGTGTGTGTGTGTGTGTGTGCGCGCACGCGCGACACTGACTCTTTGACATAAAATAGGTATAATAGAGCACCTGATGGAGTCCAACTGGTTTGTCTAAGTGTGAGGAAAATCCCAATCTCTATTAATAGAATACAAAGGGTTAACCTCTGAACCAGATGTTCTAGTTACACACATACAGGCAGAATGGAGGCCAGATGCGCCTGGGCAGTGATTAGCACAGCTTATTTCAGCCGATGAATCCGGATCTCGCACAACACACTGATTATCCCCCCTGCCATCAGCTCGACAACACACCACCCCCACCCTCCTACCCGGAGTGATGGCTGTCATGTCACAGTAGCTGAGGAGCACAATCAGGCTGTAATTCACCTGGGGATCTCTTAAAGCTCCTCCGTTCAACCACGGGGTGTAATTGAAGCTCGCTGTTAAAGCTCCCAGGCCGCTAAGTACTGCAGGTCTGCCTATCGGAGGAGGTCTCAGACCTACAGAACCATAATCCGCTCTGCCCTCATGTCGCTGTGAGCTCTGCACTGACCAAGGCTGTCTGACCTATTCTCCTTTAAGCAGGAATACGATTTTCAGAAGTGCTGTATATTCATGTTAGCTGTAGTAAGTGCTGGGTCCAGTGTTGGGCTCAACAGAGCAAGGCAGAAAATGTTGTTTTGTCGATGAGCAGTTAGTTAGCAGAGCAGCTTGCAGAGGATGTCCATTTACTCCTTGTGGTGTGTGGACAACAGCAATGTTTATCTTATTCTCCCTGTCGGCCAAACACCCCAATATAGAACATCATAGCCACTGTGTGTTTCTCTTTCCCACATGCCTGTGGTTGGACCTGACCTTGGATAGTGTGTGTGTGTGTGTGTGTGTGTGTGTGTGTGTTGTGTGTGTTGTGTGTGTGTGTGTGTGTGTGTGTGTGTGTGTGTGTGTGTGTGTGTGTGTGTGTGTGTGTGTGTGTGTGTGTGTGTGTGTGTGTGTGTGTGTGTGTGTGTCGGGGGGGTGGAGAGAGCGTCACACAGCTGGAATGCTGGGCCTCTAGTCTCTTTTCTACTTACTGCTCCTCTTCTCTCTTGCTCCTTTCACTTACTGCCAAAACTCACAGACAGAGCCAGAGCCGCCTGCCCACTCACATCTTGTGTATTTCAGCTACGACAGTCAGAGAAAGTCTGCAGTCGATAATACTTCTGATTCGCCCACATCTTTTCGATTCACTCAGCCACACATCTCCTTTGTGGTGTCCTAATAATAGCTCGGGAGTGTGTTTTATTTAATCAGGATTTAGTCCCCAATCGAAGCTTGCTTTCAGTTTATCTGAAAATCTGACTGATTAGGATTTGCGTATACAGATGAAGGTTTATTATTGTTTCCGACGTCTGCATGCTTAGATGTAAATCACCCAGAGGGAATAGTGGTGAAACTTAACTGCTCAGATTGTCATTTTCACTCAACACTACATGAGTTATAAGTTGTCAGAATGGGAGCTATTCGTAATGGGATAGCAGTATGCTTTCTTGCCCTACCACATCTATCTGTCTCTCTTTCTTTCGGCCTCTGTCTCTATCACTCCGTCTGTCTGTCTGTCTGTCTGTCTGTCTGTCTGTCTGTCTGTCTGTCTGTCTGTCTGTCTGTCTGTCTGTCTGTCTGTCTGTCTGTCTGTCTGTGCGCCTCGCTCTCTCTCACTCCGTCTCACTCATTCCCCAAGGGTAGAACAGCTCTTTTAATAATGCAACACATCGTCCCGCTGGCCTCTCTCCAGGGAGCTCTTGTGTCGATTAGGTGGCAGAGACTGGAGCACAGCCAAGGGTCTATTCACCGCATCACTGCACAACTAGAGAGAGAGGGAGAAAAGGACGGAGGGGAGAAAGACGGGAGAGACAGGTTGAGAAGAGCAGGGAAGTAAAGATGGGTGGATTGGGAAAGGGATGGGCTGGAAAGACATGAATAGAGGGAAGCAGGAAGGTATGGAGAAGATGGGAGTGTAGAAATCCCTATCGCTGCTTTACTCATTAACCTTCCCCCTCTTTATCTCTGTGAGTTTTCGCTATTGACACAACAAACAGCTTTATATTTGTGAGGACTCGAGGACCCATGAGGGTCCACTTTTACACTCTCAGAGTTAAATTAACTCTCCGGATCCTTACTGTGTACTAACAATCAGGTCTTTATGAGAGCACTGTGAATTACACAGACACTCAATTAGCAGTGCTGTGGAAGGCTGTCTCTCACTGAACAAGGCTCGTCAGTGTGTAAGGGGGCCATGGGTTTATACATCATGACCATGGGAAGCTCATCGATTCCAGTAGCATATCTGTCCTCATCCATCTGTGTTCCTCTCTTTGATGAACCAATAGTAGTGTGTGAGAATTAAATCATTTATACTTCAGGGAGTGTGTGTGTGTGTGTGTGTGTGTGTGTGTGTGTGTGTGTGTGTGTGTGTGTGTGTGTGTGTGTGTGTGTGTGTGTGTGTGTGTGTGTGTGTGTGTGTGTGTGTGTGTGTGGGGGGTTCATGCTGTGTTCTGGTCTGTACTGACATGTCATGCTCAATAGCGCTCTGGACAAAATCAAAATGGATTCCGGAGCTTG
>NC_136806.1:25857760-25927760 GCF_951216825.1 Electrona antarctica | reverse complement strand
TTGTAGCCAGACATTATCACATGTGGCTTATTTACATGTGATTTTATCAGCTGTAAACCAGACTGCCAGGAGAGAGAAAGAGAGACAATGGAGATGGCTGTCTTTGTGATTGACTCTGTCAGCTGCTTGTTAGAGGTTGGAAGTATGTGATCTACACTCCCAAGATAAACTCCAGTCAATATGCATCCCAGATAGTCATCTGCTAGTGCACTGTGTGAAATGCCTTGTATAGGTTCATAGCAGGGTTAAATTTACGGATGTTCATTCTGAAATGACAGCAAGAGGTTTCCTCGGAGGTCTGTTTCATGCATAGTTGCAACTGAAGGAGATAACTGTCTCTGGCCGAGTGGAACTGGAATCACCCCTCTGGGCCACAATTCACAAGCTCACCCACAGGAAGCGATAATCCTGACCACAGGAAGTGCTCATTGTGGCCATGGGACGTGATAAGTGCAGTGTGATGCTAATTAGGGATAGATGAAGCATCCCCTCTTATCTTCAGCATGCAGGATGAACAGACACAAAATGGCTGCCCTGGCTTCACTGACAGTTCCCTAGCCTGGTCTGTTCCTCATTGGTTGCCTGGCACTGGTCCCGTGTGTTCCTCCACTTCAGTGTCTTTCAGGCCCTTGGTGAAACTTAGACTTTTGGCAATGCTGCGAAAGACACTGTCTCTGTTTATGCGTAAGAATTTCCTTTCTGCTCTTTCCTTCATTGTCTCCCTCCCTGGCTTTCTCTCTGTGAATTGTCTTGCCCAGATATGTGTCCAGAGACCAAAGGAAAAAGCTTTTACTTCTTTTTAACCGCATCTCATAATAAACACACACGCACGGACGCACATACACACATACTACATTCCTGCTCTCCTTGTCCTTTACTGTGGCTTATATCATTTCAGGAAGCAGGACTGGTCCTTTTAACCCCTGGTGTGCCGTTGAGTTTCCTTTCGGGAGCTTGGGGCAGTCACATAACATTTTGCCCATAATCCCCCAGGGCTAGTAATGGCCCATCAATGTTGGCTCTCAGAAGAGCTACTAAAATGGTTAAATCGCCCCAGCATGCAACATGCACTCTAGTTAACCAATTTAGGTGACTGAAGAAGTGGTTAGGAGTTTCAGGGTCAAAGAAGCGTCTGTTTTCTCTGTAAATCAGCTCCAGTGCCGTAGCGGTTCCCCAGGTGTCCTTAGACTGTCAGTGAGTTATGAGTGGCTTATTTACAGGTGACATTTCAAAGCCAAGCAGCCGTCTAGTGTATCCTCTCTAAGAGAGTGTTCTAGCCCTAATGGGGGAATAAAATACTTTATTTTCATGGGCTATCAAAAGTACCACAAATTCCAAAGGTTGGGGGTTCTGCATTATTAGCACTATGGAAACAGGAAAGGTGGTGGTGAGGGGGCAGTGTGACCTAGATGTGTGTTAGTTTTAGGGCGTGTTGGTGTGTTTAAATGTAGGGGAATGGATGTTAGGAGGTGGACTTAATAGAGTGCAGGTCTGCTTCTTGCTTTGTTCCCTCCACATGCAAATTGCAGACTTTAAACAAACAAGCTTTGAAGATTTTTTTCCCCAGATGGAAATGTTCAGTTTCTGTGTGTGTGTGTGTGTGTGTGTGTGTGTGTGTGTGTGTGTGTGTGTGTGTGTGTGTGTGTGTGTGTGTGTGTGTGTGTGTGTGTGTGTGTGTGTGTGTGTGTGTGTGTGTGTGTGTGTGTGTGTGTGTGTGTGTGTGTGTGTGTGTGTGTGTGTGTGTGTGTGTGTGTGTGTGTGTGACAGCTGTTCCTGGTTAATGTAATACCATTAAACATTTAATCAGATTTAGTACATGGTGTAGTATATAGCAGGACTGAGAATTGTGTACAAGGTTTACTTGTTGTGTGTGTGGGTGCCATGCAGTATGTGTCTTGTGTGCTGTATAACTGGCCCCAACAAGTGCACATTTGAGTTTCGGAGTGCAGTATGTTTGTTTGAGTGACACTGTTTCTGTATGTTTTACATCCAGTTTGTGTCTCTGGTTGAGGTCTCCTCAGGCTGTGTGTAACCACCATCAGCTGCTTTGCTTTACATCCCAGACCACCAACTGTCAACGAAACAAACACACACACAAAAGGCTCTGTTGAGGGAACTTCAAAGATGGCCACAGGTTATTGACGTTTTCTTCTTCTTTTTCTTCCTTCCTCCTCCTCTCCCCTCCCATTGACTCCAGGGCAACTGGCGGACCTGAGGTTGCCATGGGAACGGGCCCCTGGCCCCAGCCCCCCACCGAAGCTGAGCAGCTCCAGGCTCTGATGGCAGCAGCCAACGGTGAGTAACATACCTCTTCACCCTTTGAACCAGTACATGAACAACTCTTCATAACGCTCCTAGTCCCTCCCTTCATTAACCTATTCATCAGCATATCCCAACAACTAACACACCCCATCACCCCCGAAGGAGGTGATGGGGTGTGTTAGTTGCAGAGGAGCAGGGGATGAGGAGGATGCAGGGTTGGGCTGCGTCACACTAGGTTACTGTTTTGGTTGGAGGGCATCTAGACCATTGGTTCCCAAACTTTTCAGGTCGAGAATTGACAGAAAACAGAGATTAGAATAGGGATTAGATTTGCCCAGGACCCAAACTAGTGAAAATAGCAGATCTATGAGCGCACAACACGTCGCTTCCCGCTGTGTTGCGAGCTTGTTTCCGGCTATGCTCACTATTTCTTAATTATTATTTTTATGTATGGAATTTATTAGATTTGTTTGTTTTAACATGTATAAAATTATGATTTTGTTTTCTTTAAAAAAAGAAAATCTGTTGACATGGTTCATTATATTACAGCTGCGCGCACACACACACACACACACACACACACACACACACACACACACACACACACACACACACACACACACACACACACACACACACACACACACACAGACAGGTGGCAGTTGTGCTATAGATAATATTTAACTACAGGATGGTTCAGCCACTATGCCTAGCAACCCGTATTAGCCCACATCATGGATATTACAGTCCATGTGTTTAATGCAATAACATTACAGTGGTTCATGTTTTCACTGTACACAGGAACCCCATGCACAGTGTTTAATGGTAAGCAGAGGGCAATGGGTGAATAGCGGTAACACTCCACATGATGTGAATACCTGACTAGACGTCAGACTGAAAAAGTGTGTAAATCCACTCACAGTTCACATACTCCCCATCCCTTTTGTTGGTTATTCCGATGTTGCAGTTACTAAATAAATACACACACTGTGAATCATCTTTGGGCTGTTGCTATGGAGTGCCTCATAATCATTCCAGCTTGGAAAAGTACACATCAAATTGGCCTTGAGAGAAAAGCTACACAACACGCGTGCATATGCCCCCACACACACACACACTGAACACGCACACACAGAAATGAATGAGGAATAGACTCAGAAATGTATTGCCACAGAGACTCAAGTAATTGTTTCCATTGTTATTTCAACCACTGACACATCGCTGCAACCCCCCCCCCCCCCCCCCCCACACACACACACACACACACACACACACACACACACTCGTACCTTGCTAGACAATGCAGATGTGATGTGTAGTTTTCCATATGGGTGAACAGAGAGAGAATGCTCTGTCTTGAGCATGGAGATAGCCTATTATGTATTGTCAACACAGTGCTAGACAGAGGGAACAGTCTGTACTGATGCAGAAGAACTGCTCTACCCTGAAGGTTAGACTTCCACTATAGCTTATCGCCTAATGGTTCATTTGTACTTTGCCGTACAACTGTGTCACTTGCGCACACAAAAAGAAAAAGACTGCGTCGTGTTTTTTAGTTGGAAAAAAAATTGGTGAGGGCCAATTAGCAAGGGATATTATGCATGAACTGTCTGTGTCACCGAGCGGAAACAGCATTCAAAAACAGTAACACATTTAGCCATGGCTTTCTGCTGTTTGCAGTGCAGTGCATCTTACGTGATTTGTTTTTACATCACGTGTTTATATAGGTTGGGAGCAGCAAGGGGAATGGGGGAGGGAGCATTTTGTGTCTGTGGCTCTGCATTGCAGGGGCTGGGGGGAGAGTTATGAGCCGAGCAGTGACGTCATCCGCACAGTCAGAGCGCACACGAGATAAAAATGCTCACAGTGGAGCATACCAGTTAACATCAGTCCTGCAAGCTTTCTAATTACCATAGAGTCAGTTTTATTAGAGTGATGGTGAATGTTGACACAGATTTTCTTCAATCACATGCCTCTCTTTTGTGGATGCTTTATAAGAGAAATTAACTACTCCTTCTCCTACTGCAGTCATCACCAATCCCCCCCCCCACCTTTTTACATTAGACAAACGATAAATCCTGACGAATCTTGTGGTTTAATGAGGTCCTCTTCTCTTTCTTCTTCCTCCCCTGCTCGTCCCCCAACCCCCCCACTCTCTCCCTCTTCCTCCTAGAAGTGAGCGAGGCGACGGGCACTCTGGGACCGGGCACCATGGGCCTGAGCACACGCTACAGCCCCCAGTTCACCCTGCAGCACGTGCCCGACTACCGCCAGAACGTCTACATCCCGGGCAGCACGGCCACCCTGACGTCCAACCCCCAGCAACAGCAGCAGCAGGCCGCCGCTCAGCAGGCCACCCAGCAGGCCACCCAGCAGGCGCTGCCCCCGCCGCAGCAGGTCTCGGCCCAGCCCGAACCCCCCAAGGCTGCACAGACCCCGGCCTCCAAGAAGAAGTCCACTAAGAAGGAGAAGAAGTAGAGAGAGGGACGGGACGTAATGGGAAGTGGTGGAATGAAATACCTGGCCCGATCCTGATAAGAGATTCAAACCCTGCACACACACCCCCTCAGTATCTTACTGCTCTGCAAGCCACGGTCTGAAAAGTGATGGCAAATCATGTCTGACAACATGGACGATGGTGTTGGTGGGCCTTGAAGGCCTTGGAGGGACCTGAATGTGCTGATGGCTTATTGTTGAAATCTATTGCAAACCTGTGTTCTGCTCGACGTCTAGTATTGCTCATGTATCTGTTGTTGGTAAGCAAGATAGTTTGGGGGCTGTATGGGGTTGTTGTATTTTTGGGGGGGCAAAAAAAAACCTAATGATAATCGACATGAACTTGGATTTATTCAAAGAGATTCAATGTAAGGAACCTTGCTGGGATGACAAGGCCATTCCCAGTGATGTATTCAGAGATGAAAAGTAAAATGTGTTTCATGTTGAATTTACCGCACCCTTTCCCTGAGGTGGAAAGTCTACTATTGTAAAATATGCTAGATTGCCATTAGATTCTAAATAGAGTCAGCCTTGTAAGATATTAAACCATAGCTTATATGGATATAAGGCTGCCATTTCGAAGGTAACACACTTCTGCATGCTCATTTAGGTTCAAACCACATATATTTTAGAGTTGCAAACTATGCATTGCAAAAGCATGGAGGAGGACGCCGTAAACCTTAAATCCTTCCTCTCGGCGCAGGTCAACACAATGCACACTAAATCAAAAAGATGACTTTTGTAATCATAGATAAAAGGTAAGATTTTAATCCTGTGATTTTTATGACCTGAGCATGCACCCTCAGAGAAGGCTCGCAGAGGGCAAGGTGATGTGACATTGTACTCAGTCACGGCCCCACACTGTTTGTGCAGAGAGCGTAGCAGACTCTGGCCACCACTTGTAAAACACCCAGATGGGTACACGCAGGTCCTACTGTTTTGTGCCCCTCTGTCCCCCGCCTTCTCCCCAGCCAGCTTGTAAGTCCTCCCTTCAATCACACTACCCTACGTTTGAGAGCCAAACATTGAGAAATGCACTGTTCGTATTATGAACTTCGGTCTTTAGGGGAAAAATATGTAGACATGGTAAACTTAAGTGCTTAGGAGTTTCTAGTCACTTTGTAGGCCGCTAGGGCCTCGACTTGAGTATTCACCCCGCTATCCTGAAGTGCTGATATTTCTTGACATGAGACAATAACAAATTTTCTTTTTTTCCTTTTTCTTTTTGAGGATAATGACTCGATAGTATAGAGAAGTTGTTTATATGAGTTATGAAGTCTTTCCTTTGCCGTCCGTCTGTCTGTCAGGCTATTGGCTGGACACCACTGCATGAAGAGGCAGCTTGCAGGCTAGGTCGGAGAGTGGAGAAAGTGGGGTGAAGGGTATATGATCTGGGGTGGCACAATTTTGTTGCAAAGGGGGTGGGAAGCGACCGTGGCTCTACCCACTGAATGTACAGAGGCACCACTGTTGACCCACTCACCCCCGCTATAAACATCCTCTAATGCACTGACCCAGGTAGAGGTCAACAGAACCAAGCACATCTGTCCCTGTTGGAGAGGAGATACCACTTCAGAATCAGACAAGGGTGGGAGCGGGCTAGTTTCCAGCCCTCCATTGAAATCCGCTAAAATACTGAGCCTCTCAGACTCTCCCAGTCACTCCACCTCTCTACTCCCTGGTCCCGTGAAGGCTCTTCCCTGCTGTAAATAAACACAAAGGTCCTGTCGATGGTATGAGCCAGTTGTTTGTATAGTAGGGACCACGTCCATCATTTTCAAAATAAGAGTCCCCCTGCCTCCACAGGACGTGGCTTACTACTGGAATGTGTTGCATTTGTTTTTCAAGAAAACGTAAGAAAACCACAGTAAAAAAGAAAAAAAAAAGGGAAAAAAAGAATAAAAATCTGAGATGTTCATCAGTTTGTGTTGCAATGTAGTAACTAAGCACCATGGAAGCCAACTAACTCTTGTGTAAATAAATGAAATAAAGATGACAATAACTTTAGACGATAAGTATACAAAGTGACACGCGTAGACTAGTTAACTTGTGATATGTGTTGCTCATATTTTTGTGTTCATTTTCTCTCGCTCTCTATCTATTTTATCACCCTGTTAAAAAAATGAAATGGACAAAAAATATATTGGAAATGTTTCTGATTTTCTGTAACCTCTTTGTTATTTTGCTGTGATTTTATCTTGTGCATTTGTGAAAGAATGCCTCTTTCTCTGTTTCTGTCCATATGAACAAATGATTATAAATATTATATATGTGTGTCTGTCCGCTGCTGAATTAATCCTACTCTATCCTGCTGTATTATCTTTCTTATGAATCGCTTAGCCCCCACGCTATATCCCCCTGTGTTACTCTTATTTTTATGCTAATATTTATATTGCTGTTTTATTTTCTCTTGAACACTGACATTTCAAATAAAAAGGTTATGAAATCATAATACAAATGTCTATGTGGAGTTTGTCTTTTAGCTATACAGTACTTAATACATTTCCAATTTCCCCAGCGTCGGCTATCTGCCGTGGAATAAACCTTGTTTTGACCAGAAATGCCATCTGGGACAATTAAGGAATTGGAGATAAAAGCTATTGAAAGAAATTCACACTTTTTCAAATTCAGCTTATTGTGGACACACATGCTGGAACTTTTTACTTTGACATGTTTTGTATTTTTTTTTGTTATTTAACTTAAACGCCCAATGCATTGTCAATGGCAATAGCACAAACTTTCGCACGCTACTTGTCCTACATAGGGCGCGTTCGGAATAGGCGAGTGCGCTCCGGTGCGGTATTTCCGAACGCGCCCCTACTTACACCTAGAAACCCCATTCAAACTATAAAATGTTCATCTTACGGTGGACATGTTTGCCTGAAAATGAATCTTTGAAATGTGTCAGAGTTTTAGAAATGTAGTGCTTTCAAATTTGAGAAAATTATAATGGGGGTCAATGGCACTTTCAGAAACTCCATCCACTATATAATTCAGCTTACTGTGGTCACACATGCTGGAACTTTTGACTTTGAAATGTTTTGTAGTTTTTGAGTTATTTAACTTAAATGCCCAATGCATTGTCAATGCTACTAGTCCTACATACTAACACCTAGAAACCCCATTCAAACTTTACAATGTTAATCTTATGGTGGACAACATGTTTGCCTGAAAATGAAAAATGGTATATAGGCCTAGTCCGAAACCATGGACTAGTAGTCAAAGTAATTTTTTTCGTGACTTTCATCTTTTTTTTCAAATCCTCCAAAATCATGAAAAGGGCATACTATAGTATTATAGGGTGGGTCATACTTTTTATTTTTTGAAAATCAAAAACATTTGACATTTTTCAATTCTGATAAACAAACTACATCAATTTGCACTTGATTATTGTACATATTTTTTGTTCTGGAAGAAAGAAATTAAATTGGGATGCTTTTATAAATCATTCCTGTTCAAAATACATGTTTTGCTGTGCAGAACACAAATCTGTAATTTTTTTATTAATTTGCGATTTTCTTCTGGAAGAAAGAAATTAAGTTGGGAGGCTTTTATAAAAAACTGCTCAAATAACAGATGTTTGTGTGTGTATAACACAAAACTGAAGACATTTTTTAAATTCTGATTAACCTAAGCTATATCCATTTGTGTTATTGCAATTTTGTATTAATTTGCGATTGATTTGCTCAGGCCAACTGCAACTCTGGTTAATGCAGGAATCAAAGTGCAAAGTGATTGATAAGAACAAAGTCAAGAGAGCACAGGAGAAGTTGATGAGAGAGCTGGGGGAAGAATTTGAGGAGAGGTCACCCACATCCATTTTGACGTGCAGATTGACCATTCATGATAGAAGCTGATCATCTAGGGCACAGGCAGTGACTGTGACAGTATGACCACACACTGTCGCTGATCATGTTTTGTTCCCTACATGCCTGTCATTAGCGCACACTGGTTAGGTAGGGTATGGACAAATTAAACAACAAACTATAATCTTCAAGGTTTTATTAAGCAAGCAACAAACAAACAAACAAACAAACAAACAAATCACCATCAACTCTCACCATATCTCTGCTCAGCCATCAAACATGTTCAATGGGTTCTGTGGCTTTAAATAGGTGGAAGCACAGCTGAGCACTAATTGGGCCGAGAGGCACTGGACTCTAAAAAGGGACTTTAAAAACGAAAGACTTGAGAAAGAAAAGATCTACAAGCTCAAATTAATTGAAATGTATGCCAATCCCAAGCAGATTTTACATGTAGATCATGTTAACCCCTATCAATTGGTCCTGTCTGGTGGGAGGGGCTATGGGGGGTATATAGCTGCAGAGAATTGGCATTTCAGTCAGTCTGCTGTCTGCTGCTGGTCAAGAAGTGTCAGTCTCTGAGGAGGTGATGTTTGGATTTATCATTTTTATAACCATGGTTGCAATGTGTTTTCTGTTATTTGAATATCAGGATTATTGTTTGTTTGATTTACTTTATATAAAAAGGCCATATTTATAATAATGCTTGATTACTTTAGATTGTATGTATATAATAGGAAGTACTTGTTTGAATACATTTTATTTTATATTACAGATATTTCGGTCTCCTCTGTATTCACTTGGAGAAAATAAACCTTGTTAAAACTCTGCCCAACTGCGTTGCCTTGCCATCTTTGATGTTTATTGGGTCACATACTACCCTCACCTGAGACAGGGGTGTGACATTTGGTGGCAGTGGTGGGATGGCAGGCCGCAGAGGTTATTCCAACAAACCAGGCAGAGGTAGAACTAGATGGGGTTTACAATCTCAAGTGTCGGGGGTGGCAAGTACAGAGGAGACCGAAGAGGTGGTCATTGCAGGGAAGGAAACCTGCAACCAACACAGGACTTTACAGAAGTTGGATCAAGCCAGAGCAGCGTTCCAATGATGAAGTCAAAGAGCTTTTAGTTCTTGAGCAACTGCTTTGCGTGTTTCCCAATGATCTCGATGATGATGTGCAACATCAGTCCTGTAAAGTAAAGCTATATGGGCAAGCCAACATGCTGTTTTCTTTCGATGATGAACCATGAAAAACGACATACAGTTTCATGGTTTTCATTTATTTTTTTATTGTCAAACCGTGACTTTGCTAGAAAAAGTGCCCCTCGGGGCACAGGTCTCCACCAGGATATGATCGTTTGTGACGTAACAGTATATTCATAATGCTTAGTAATGTTATAAAGATGAATGCATATGTTTTAAAAAAATGGCTGGCTTACTGATCCGGTGTGATTACATGACTAATTTGATAAAAATCTGACTAATAATGGAATGCACCACCTTCCTAATTGTAATAATTTGATCTACTTATAGCAGCACTATATGTTTGTTTGCTTACTTGTTTAACAAAGCAATAAAACCTAATAAAAGTCTTGTCTGTATTACTTTGTATAGGAGAGAGTAGACAGAGTTTAATTGCCAGTCAAAGCAAAGACTGGCACATGCTTGCCGAGACTGTAATGAAGTTGGCTGCCGTGTTATTTGTGTCCAAAGACAACCCCAGGGGGACATTGGGCAGGCACTGGGGAAAAAAAACGACATGCTATAGTTCATGGTTTCGGAAGATAGACTAGTCTGTCGTTTTTCATGATTTTGGAGGATTTCATTCTTTTTTTAAATCATTAAACGACATGCTTTAGTTCATGGTTTCGGAAGATAGACTAGTCTGTCGTTTTTCATGATTTTGGAGGATTTAAAAAGAAATCTGACGCGTCTCACCAGGTCCACTCCTGCTCTCACCAGGCCCAGGACCTGTGCGTTGCACCAGACTCCCAGTAGGCCTACCAGGCACTGCATTCAGCAGTGGTGGACTGTAATGGCCCTCCTAAAGGCCTCACCAAGGTTTGTTGGGCTTCCTCCTCAAGGAGGACACAGGCTGGGGCGCTAGCCCATATTGCTCACCCGGGTGCCGTCTACATTCCGGCTGTCACCCGTCTCTCCGGTGGTCACCAGACTATACCTGGTTGTCACATAGTCTATTCCTATGAGTCACTATAAATAGAATAATAATAATTATTTAATAATAAATAAAAATACATCGCATGGATGGACCTGGGACGTATCCTCAGTGATGTATCCCAAGGTCATCAGGGTTTCGGGTCTCTCAAACATCATACCCCTCACTCAGGTGTATGATGTCCGAGAGTCCCTCATTAGTAGTACTATAGTAAGTATGCAAGTACTTGATCACTCAAGCTTTTTTGCTTGTGTTATACGTGACTAAGTGATTGTTTGATAAGTTCAAGCCTTAAGGCAGGGTATGGCACGTCAAAAAATCACTTTCACCTAGAAACTCCATTCACACTTTTTATAATTCAGCTTACTGTGGGCAGACATGCTGGAACGTTTTACTTTGAAATGTTTTGTAGTTTCTTAGTTACCGTATTTAACTTAAACGCCCAATGCATTCTCAATGGCAATAGCACAAACTTTGGCATGCTACTAGTCCTACATACCTACACCTAGAAACCCCATTCCAACCTATTTAGGTTCATCTTACGGTGGACATGTTTGCATGAAAAGGTATCTTTGAAATCTTTCATAGTTTTAGAAATATAGTGCTTTCAAATTTGAGACATTTACCATGGGCTATATAGTCCATGGTCTCGGAGTGATTTTCATCTTTTTTTCAAATCCTCAAAAATGATGAAAAACGGCATGCTATAGTATGCTATAGTATGCCGTTTGCATGCTATAGTATGCCGTGGAGTTATTTTTGTCTTTTTTTCAAATCCTAAAAATTATTTATCATCATTTATCATTCATCATCATTTATCATTTATCATCATTTATCATTTATCATCATTTAATGGACCTGTAAATTACAACAAAACAAAGGCACTGGTGTGGTACTCCTGGTTTACCAGAACGGGGTTCAAGTCCCTGCAGTGCTCTTCTCAATGTGTTGTATTTACATGGTTTATTTTAATTTTCTGCTCATTGTGTTGCTTTTTCATAGATGATAACCCCCAGGTTCTCTGTTTGTAAAAAAAAAAAGACGAAAATGACTCCGAGACCATGGGCTATAGCCCATGGTCTCGGAGTGATTTTTGTCTTTTTTTCAAATCCTCAAAAATGATGAAAAATGGCATGCTATAGTATGCCGTCTGAGGCCATGGGCTGAACTTGAACCCACGACCTGTGGCTCACATAGACAGCAGCTTATCACAGAGTGCCACCATGCTCTCTGAGAATCTCCTCAGCTTTCCATCTCTTTCCAGTTCTCTTCTGGATGTTATTCTCCAAAACATGCTGCAGAGTGACAGTAGAAGGAACTCAGCTGGATTTGAACTCACAACCTCTGGCTCACATGGACGCCATCTTAACAAGGGTGCCACTGAGCTCTCAGTGATTTTTAGGTTGTAAGTTGTTCTTCTTGGTGTCACTTTTCAAATGGGGCCTTGGGATCATGTACAGAGCATTTGAATGGTGCTGTGCATCAAAGGTGTCTTTAGTGCTTTTAAGTGTTATCGTGGATGTTAATCAGATAATACAGAGGAGAAACCATGACAGGACACAGACAGCCTCCCCATTGGTGGATGTGATCCTGGCAGCCAGCCCAGGTGTGTTCTGGTCCTGTTGATTGAGCTGAGAAGGACCTATAAACCTTCAAGGTTTATAGGTCCTGCTCTGCTCAATCAACAGGACCAGAACACACACTTGTTACTTTTCTTATAGTTTATTATAGTCGTCGTCACGCTACTAGTCCTACATACTTACACCTAGAAACCCCATTCAAACCTACTTAGGTTCATCTTACGGTGGACATGTTTGCCTGAAAAGGAATCTTGAAATGTTTCATAGTTTTAGAAATATAGTGCTTTCAAATTTGAGAAATCTACAATGGGGATCAATGGCAGATATTGGCACAAAAGCACTTTCACCTAGAAACTGCATTCACACTGTTTCAAATTCAGCTTACTGTGGAGACACATGCTGGAGCTTTTTACTTTTAAATGTTTTGTAGTTTCTGAGTTATTTAACTTAAACGCCCAATGCATTCTCAATGGCAATAGCACAAACTTTGGCATGCTACTAGTCCTACATACTTACACATAGAAACCGCATTCAAACCTATTTAGGTTCATCTTACGGTGGACATGTTTGCCTGAAAAGGAATCTTTGAAATGTTTCATAGTTTTAGCATGCCGTTTTTCATCATTTTTGAGGATTTGAAAAAAAGACAAAAATCACTCCGAGACGATGGGCTATAGCCCATGGTCTCGAACGGCATACTATAGCATGCCGTTTTGCATCATTTTTGAGGATTTGAAAAAAAGACGAAAATCACTCCGAGACCATGGGCTATAGCCCATCGTCTCGGAGTCATTTTCGTCTTTTTTTCAAATCCTCGTTTTTCATCATTTATGACCATGGGCTATAGCCCATATCGGACGGCATACTATAGCATGCCGTTTTTCATCATTGTTGAGGATTTGAAAAAAAGACGAAAATCACTCCAAAACCATGGGCTATAGCCCATCGTCTCGGAGTCATTTTCGTCTTTTTTTCAAATCCTCGTTTTTCATCATTTATGACCATGGGCTATAGCCCATATCGGACGGCATACTATAGCATGCCGTTTTGCATCATTTTTGAGGATTTGAAAAAAAGACGAAAATCACTCCGAGACGATGGGCTATAGCCCATGGTCTCCAAAGGCATACTATAGCATGCCGTTTTGCATCATTTTTGAGGATTTGAAAAAAAGACGAAAATCACTCCGAGACCATGGGCTATAGCCCATCGTCTTGGAGTCATTTTCGTCTTTTTTTCAAATCCTCGTTTTTCATCATTTATGACCATGGGCTATAGCCCATATCGGACGGCATACTATAGCATGCCGTTTTTCATCATTGTTGAGGATTTGAAAAAAAGACGAAAATCACTCCGAGACGATGGGCTATAGCCCATCGTCTCGGAGTCATTTTCGTCTTTTTTTCAAATCCTCGTTTTTCATCATTTATGACCATGGGCTATAGCCCATATCGGACGGCATACTATAGCATGCCGTTTTTCATCATTTTTGAGGATTTGAAAAAAAGACGAAAATCACTCCGAGACGATGGGCTATAGCCCATCGTCTTGGAGTCATTTTCGTCTTTTTTTCAAATCCTCGTTTTTCATCATTTATGACCATGGGCTATAGCCCATATCGGACGGCATACTATAGCATGCCGTTTTTCATCATTTTTGAGGATTTGAAAAAAAGACGAAAATCACTCCGAGACCATGGGCTATAGCCCATCGTCTCGGAGTCATTTTCGTCTTTTTTTCAAATCCTCGTTTTTCATCATTTATGACCATGGGCTATAGCCCATATCGGACGGCATACTATAGCAAGCCGTTTTTCATCATTTTTGAGGATTTGAAAAAAAGACGAAAATCACTCCGAGACGATGGGCTATAGCCCATGGTCTCCAAAGGCATACTATAGCATGCCGTTTTGCATCATTTTTGAGGATTTGAAAAAAAGACGAAAATCACTCCGAGACCATGGGCTATAGTCCATCGTCTCGGAGTCATTTTCCTCTTTTTTTCAAATCCTCGTTTTTCATCATTTATGACCATGGGCTATAGCCCATATCGGACGGCATACTATAGCATGCCGTTTTTCATCATTTTTGAGGATTTGAAAAAAAGAAGAAAATCACTCCGAGACGATGGGCTATAGCCCATGGTCTCGAACGGCATACTATAGCATGCCGTTTTGCATCATTTTTGAGGATTTGAAAAAAAGACGAAAATCACTCCGAGACCATGGGCTATAGCCCATCGTCTCGGAGTCATTTTCGTCTTTTTTTCAAATCCTCGTTTTTCATCATTTATGACCATGGGCTATAGCCCATATCGGACGGCATACTATAGCATTCCGTTTTTCATCATTTTTGAGGATTTGAAAAAAAGACGAAAATCACTCCGAGACCATGGGCTATAGCCCATCGTCTCGGAGTCATTTTCGTCTTTTTTTCAAATCCTCGTTTTTCATCATTTATGACCATGGGCTATAGCCCATATCGGACGGCATACTATAGCATGCCGTTTTTCATCATTTTTGAGGATTTGAAAAAAAGACGAAAATCACTCCGAGACGATGGGCTATAGCCCATCGTCTTGGAGTCATTTTCGTCTTTTTTTCAAATCCTCGTTTTTCATCATTTATGACCATGGGCTATAGCCCATATCGGACGGCATGCCGTTTTTCATCATTTTTGAGGATTTAAAAAAAATACGAAAATCACTCCGAGACGATGGGCTATAGCCCATGGTCTCCAAAGGCATACTATAGCATGCCGTTTTTCATAATTTTTGAGGATTTGAAAAAAAGACGAAAATCACTCCGAGACCATGGGCTATAGCCCATCGTCTCGGAGTCATTTTCCTCTTTTTTTAAAATCCTCGTTTTTCATCATGACCATGGGCTATAGCCCATATCGGACGGAATACTATAGCATGCCGTTTTTCATCATTTTTGAGGATTTGAAAAAAAGACGAAAATCACTCCGAGACGATGGGCTATAGCCCATGGTCTCGAACGGCATACTATAGCAAGCCGTTTTGCATCATTTTTGAGGATTTGAAAAAAAGACGAAAATCACTCCGAGACCATGGGCTATAGCCCATCGTCTTGGAGTCATTTTCGTCTTTTTTTCAAATCCTCGTTTTTCATCATTTATGACCATGGGCTATAGCCCATATCGGACGGCATACTATAGCATGTCATTTTTCATCATTTTTTAGGATTTGAAAAAAAGACGAAAATCACTCCGAGACCATGGGCTATAGCCCATCGTCTCGGAGTCATTTTCGTCTTTTTTCAAATCCTCGTTTTTCATCATTTATGACCATGGGCTATAGCCCATATCGGACGGCATACTATAGCATTCCGTTTTTCATCATTTTTGAGGATTTGAAAAAAAGACGAAAATCACTCCGAGACGATGGGCTATAGCCCATGGTCTCCAAAGGCATACTATAGCATGCCGTTTTGCATCATTTTTGAGGATTTGAAAAAAAGAAGAAAATCACTCCGAGACCATGGGCTATAGCCCATCGTCTTGGAGTCATTTTCGTCTTTTTTTCAAATCCTCGTTTTTCATCATTTATGACCATGGGCTATAGCCCATATCGGACGGCATACTATAGCATGCCGTTTTTCATCATTTTTGAGGATTTGAAAAAAAGACGAAAATCACTCCGAGACCATGGGCTATAGCCCATCGTCTCGGAGTCATTTTCGTCTTTTTTTCAAATCCTCGTTTTTCATCATTTATGACCATGGGCTATAGCCCATATCGGATGGCATACTATAGCATGCCGTTTTTCATCATTTTTGAGGATTTAAAAAAAAGACGAAAATCACTCCGAGACGATGGGCTATAGCCCATTGTCTCCAAAGGCATACTATAGCATGCCGTTTTTCATCATTTTTGAGGATTTGAAAAAAAGACGAAAATCACTCCGAGACCATGGGCTATAGCCCATCGTCTTGGAGTCATTTTCGTCTTTTTTTCAAATCCTCGTTTTTCATCATTTATGACCATGGGCTATAGCCCATATCGGACGGAATACTATAGCATGCCGTTTTTCATCATTTTTGAGGATTTGAAAAAAAGACGAAAATCACTCCGAGACGATGGGCTATAGCCCATGGTCTCGAACGGCATACTATAGCATGCCGTTTTGCATCATTTTTGAGGATTTGAAAAAAAGACGAAAATCACTCCGAGACCATGGGCTATAGCCCATCGTCTTGGAGTCATTTTCGTCTTTTTTTCAAATCCTCGTTTTTCATCATTTATGACCATGGGCTATAGCCCATATCGGACGGCATACTATAGCATGTCATTTTTCATCATTTTTGAGGATTTGAAAAAAAGACGAAAATCACTCCGAGACCATGGGCTATAGCCCATCGTCTCGGAGTCATTTTCGTCTTTTTTCAAATCCTCGTTTTTCATCATTTATGACCATGGGCTATAGCCCATATCGGACGGCATACTATAGCATGCCGTTTTTCATCATTTTTGAGGATTTGAAAAAAAGACGAAAATCACTCCGAGACGATGGGCTATAGCCCATGGTCTCCAAAGGCATACTATAGCATGCCGTTTTGCATCATTTTTGAGGATTTGAAAAAAAGAAGAAAATCACTCCGAGACCATGGGCTATAGCCCATCGTCTTGGAGTCATTTTCGTCTTTTTTTCAAATCCTCGTTTTTCATCATTTATGACCATGGGCTATAGCCCATATCGGACGGCATACTATAGCATGCCGTTTTTCATCATTTTTGAGGATTTGAAAAAAAGACGAAAATCACTCCGAGACCATGGGCTATAGCCCATCGTCTCGGAGTCATTTTCGTCTTTTTTTCAAATCCTCGTTTTTCATCATTTATGACCATGGGCTATAGCCCATATCGGACGGCATACTATAGCATGCCGTTTTTCATCATTTTTGAGGATTTGAAAAAAAGACGAAAATCACTCCGAGACGATGGGCTATAGCCCATGGTCTCCAAAGGCATACTATAGCATGCCGTTTTGCATCATTTTTGAGGATTTGAAAAAAAGACGAAAATCACTCCGAGACGATGGGCTATAGCCCATGGTCTCGAACGGCATACTATAGCATGCCGTTTTGCATCATTTTTGAGGATTTGAAAAAAAGACGAAAATCACTCCGAGACCATGGGCTATAGCCCATCGTCTCGGAGTCATTTTCCTCTTTTTTTAAAATCCTCGTTTTTCATCATTTATGACCATGGGCTATAGCCCATATCGGGCGGAATACTATAGCATGCCGTTTTTCATCATTTTTGAGGATTTGAAAAAAAGACGAAAATCACTCCGAGACGATGGGCTATAGCCCATGGTCTCGAACGGCATACTATAGCATGCCGTTTTGCATCATTTTTGAGGATTTGAAAAAAAGACGAAAATCACTCCGAGACCATGGGCTATAGCCCATCGTCTTGGAGTCATTTTCGTCTTTTTTTCAAATCCTCGTTTTTCATCATTTATGACCATGGGCTATAGCCCATATCGGACGGCATACTATAGCATGCCGTTTTTCATCATTTTTGAGGATTTGAAAAAAAGACGAAAATCACTCCGAGACCATGGGCTATAGCCCATCGTCTCGGAGTCATTTTCGTCTTTTTTTCAAATCCTCGTTTTTCATCATTTATGACCATGGGCTATAGCCCATATCGGACGGCATGCCGTTTTTCATCATTTTTGAGGATTTAAAAAAAAGACGAAAATCACTCCGAGACGATGGGCTATAGCCCATGGTCTCCAAAGGCATACTATAGCATGCCGTTTTTCATAATTTTTGAGGATTTGAAAAAAAGACGAAAATCACTCCGAGACCATGGGCTATAGCACATCGTCTCGGAGTCATTTTCCTCTTTTTTTAAAATCCTCGTTTTTCATCATGACCATGGGCTATAGCCCATATCGGACGGAATACTATAGCATGCCGTTTTTCATCATTTTTGAGGATTTGAAAAAAAGACGAAAATCACTCCGAGACGATGGGCTATAGCCCATGGTCTCGAACGGCATACTATAGCAAGCCGTTTTGCATCATTTTTGAGGATTTGAAAAAAAGACGAAAATCACTCCGAGACCATGGGCTATAGCCCATCGTCTTGGAGTCATTTTCGTCTTTTTTTCAAATCCTCGTTTTTCATCATTTATGACCATGGGCTATAGCCCATATCGGACGGCATACTATAGCATGTCATTTTTCATCATTTTTTAGGATTTGAAAAAAAGACGAAAATCACTCCGAGACCATGGGCTATAGCCCATCGTCTCGGAGTCATTTTCGTCTTTTTTCAAATCCTCGTTTTTCATCATTTATGACCATGGGCTATAGCCCATATCGGACGGCATACTATAGCATTCCGTTTTTCATCATTTTTGAGGATTTGAAAAAAAGACGAAAATCACTCCGAGACGATGGGCTATAGCCCATGGTCTCCAAAGGCATACTATAGCCTGCCGTTTTGCATCATTTTTGAGGATTTGAAAAAAAGAAGAAAATCACTCCGAGACCATGGGCTATAGCCCATCGTCTTGGAGTCATTTTCGTCTTTTTTTCAAATCCTCGTTTTTCATCATTTATGACCATGGGCTATAGCCCATATCGGACGGCATACTATAGCATGCCGTTTTTCATCATTTTTGAGGATTTGAAAAAAAGACGAAAATCACTCCGAGACCATGGGCTATAGCCCATCGTCTCGGAGTCATTTTCGTCTTTTTTTCAAATCCTCGTTTTTCATCATTTATGACCATGGGCTATAGCCCATATCGGATGGCATACTATAGCATGCCGTTTTTCATCATTTTTGAGGATTTAAAAAAAAGACGAAAATCACTCCGAGACGATGGGCTATAGCCCATTGTCTCCAAAGGCATACTATAACATGCCGTTTTTCATCATTTTTGAGGATTTGAAAAAAAGACGAAAATCACTCCGAGACCATGGGCTATAGCCCATCGTCTTGGAGTCATTTTCGTCTTTTTTTCAAATCCTCGTTTTTCATCATTTATGACCATGGGCTATAGCCCATATCGGACGGAATACTATAGCATGCCGTTTTTCATCATTTTTGAGGATTTGAAAAAAAGACGAAAATCACTCCGAGACGATGGGCTATAGCCCATGGTCTCGAACGGCATACTATAGCATGCCGTTTTGCATCATTTTTGAGGATTTGAAAAAAAGACGAAAATCACTCCGAGACCATGGGCTATAGCCCATCGTCTTGGAGTCATTTTCGTCTTTTTTTCAAATCCTCGTTTTTCATCATTTATGACCATGGGCTATAGCCCATATCGGACGGCATACTATAGCATGTCATTTTTCATCATTTTTGAGGATTTGAAAAAAAGACGAAAATCACTCCGAGACCATGGGCTATAGCCCATCGTCTCGGAGTCATTTTCGTCTTTTTTCAAATCCTCGTTTTTCATCATTTATGACCATGGGCTATAGCCCATATCGGACGGCATACTATAGCATGCCGTTTTTCATCATTTTTGAGGATTTGAAAAAAAGACGAAAATCACTCCGAGACGATGGGCTATAGCCCATGGTCTCCAAAGGCATACTATAGCATGCCGTTTTGCATCATTTTTGAGGATTTAAAAAAAAGACGAAAATCACTCCGAGACCATGGGCTATAGCCCATCGTCTCGGAGTCATTTTCCTCTTTTTTTCAAATCCTCGTTTTTCATCATTTATGACCATGGGCTATAGCCCATATCGGACGGCATACTATAGCATGCCGTTTTTCATCATTTTTGAGGATTTGAAAAAAAGACGAAAATCACTCCGAGACGATGGGCTATAGCCCATGGTCTCGAACGGCATACTATAGCATGCCGTTTTGCATCATTTTTGAGGATTTGAAAAAAAGACGAAAATCACTCCGAGACCATGGTCTCGGAGTGATTTTCGTCTTTTTTTCAAATCCTCAAAAATGATGAAAAATGACATGCTATAGTATGCCGTCCGATATGGGCTATAGCCCATGGTCATAAATGATGAAAAACGATAGCCCATCGTCTCGGAGTCATTTTCGTCTTTTTTCAAATCCTCGTTTTTCATCATTTATGACCATGGGCTATAGCCCATATCGGACGGCATACTATAGCATGCCGTTTTTCATCATTTTTGAGGATTTGAAAAAAAGACGAAAATCACTCCGAGACCATGGGCTATAGCCCATCGTCTCGGAGTCCTTTTCGTCTTTTTTTCAAATCCTCCTTTTTCATCATTTATGACCATGGGCTTTAGCCCATATCGGACGGCATACTATAGCATGCCGTTTTTCATCATTTTTGAGGATTTGAAAAAAAGACGAAAATCACTCCAAGACCATGGGCTATAGCCCATCGTCTTGGAGTCATTTCCGTCTTTTTTTCAAATACTCGTTTTTCATCATATATGACCATGGGCTATAGCCCATATCGGAGGGCATACTATAGCATGCCGTTTTTCATCATTGTTGAGGATTTGAAAAAAAGACGAAAATCACTCCAAGACCATGGGCTATAGCCCATCGTCTCGGAGTCATTTTCGTCTTTTTTTCAAATCCTCGTTTTTCATCATTTATGACCATGGGCTATAGCCCATATCGGACGGCATACTATAGCATGCCGTTTTTCATCATTGTTGAGGATTTGAAAAAAAGACGAAAATCCTCGTTTTTCATCATTTATGACCATGGGCTATAGCCCATATCGGACGGCATACTATAGCATGCCGTTTTTCATCATTGTTGAGGATTTGAAAAAAAGACGAAAATCACTCCAAGACCATGGGCTATAGCCCATCGTCTCGGAGTCATTTTCGTCTTTTTTTCAAATCCTCGTTTTTCATCATTTATGACCATGGGCTATAGCCCATATCGGACGGCATACTATAGCATGCCGTTTTTCATCATTTTTGAGGATTTGAAAAAAAGACGAAAATCACTCCGAGACGATGGGCTATAGCCCATGGTCTCCAAAGGCATACTATAGCATGCCGTTTTGCATCATTTTTGAGGATTTGAAAAAAAAGACGAAAATCACTCCGAGACCATGGGCTATAGCCCATCGTCTTGGAGTCATTTTCGTCTTTTTTTCAAATCCTCGTTTTTCATCATTTATGACCATGGGCTATAGCCCATATCGGACGGCATACTATAGCATGCCGTTTTTCATCATTTTTGAGGATTTGAAAAAAAGACGAAAATCACTCCGAGACGATGGGCTATAGCCCATGGTCTCGAACGGCATACTATAGCATGCCGTTTTTCATCATTTTTGAGGATTTGAAAAAAAGACGAAAATCACTCCGAGACGATGGGCTATAGCCCATGGTCTCGAACGGCATACTATAGCATGCCGTTTTTCATCATTTTTGAGGATTTGAAAAAAAGACGAAAATCACTCCGAGACGATGGGCTAAAGCCCATGGTCTCCAAAGGCATACTATAGCATGTCGTTTTTCATCATTTTTGAGGATTTGAAAAAAAGACGAAAATCACTCCGAGACCATGGGCTATAGCCCATCGTCTCGGAGTCATTTTCGTCTTTTTTCAAATCCTCGTTTTTCATCATTTATGACCATGGGCTATAGCCCATATCGGACGGCATACTATAGCATGCCGTTTTTCATAATTTTTGAGGATTTGAAAAAAAGACGAAAATCACTCCGAGACCATGGGCTATAGCCCATCGTCTTGGAGTAATTTTCGTCTTTTTTTCAAATCCTCGTTTTTCATCATATATGACCATGGGCTATAGCCCATATCGGACGGCATACTATAGCATGTCGTTTTTCATCATTTTTGAGGATTTGAAAAAAAGACGAAAATCACTCCGAGACGATGGGCTATAGCCCATGGTCTCGAACGGCATACTATAGCATGCCGTTTTGCATCATTTTTGAGGATTTGAAAAAAAGACGAAAATCACTCCGAGACCATGGGCTATAGCCCATCGTCTCTGAGTCATTTTCGTCTTTTTTCAAATCCTCGTTTTTCATCATTTATGACCATGGGCTATAGCCCATATCGGACGGCATACTATAGCATGCCGTTTTTCATCATTGTTGAGGATTTGAAAAAAAGACGAAAATCACTCCAATACCATGGGCTATAGCCCATCGTCTTGGAGACATTTTCGTCTTTTTTTCAAATCCCCGTTTTTCATCATTTATGACCATTGGCTATAGCCCATATCGGACGGCATACTATAGCATGCCGTTTTTCATCATTTTTGAGGATTTGAAAAAAAGACGAAAATCACTCCGAGACGATGGGCTATAGCCCATGGTCTCCAAAGGCATACTATAGCATGCCGTTTTGCATCATTTTTGAGGATTTGAAAAAAAGACGAAAATCACTCCGAGACCATGGGCTATAGCCCATCGTCTCGGAGTCATTTTCCTCTTTTTTTCAAATCCTCGTTTTTCATCATTTATGACCATGGGCTATAGCCCATATCGGACGGCATACTATAGCATGCCGTTTTTCATCATTTTTGAGGATTTGAAAAAAAGACGAAAATCACTCCGAGACGATGGGCTATAGCCCATGGTCTCGAACGGCATACTATAGCATGCCGTTTTGCATCATTTTTGAGGATTTGAAAAAAAGACGAAAATCACTCCGAGACCATGGGCTATAGCCCATCGTCTTGGAGTCATTTTCGTCTTTTTTTCAAATCCTCGTTTTTCATCATTTATGACCATGGGCTATAGCCCATATCGGACGGCATACTATAGCATGTCATTTTTCATCATTTTTGAGGATTTGAAAAAAAGACGAAAATCACTCCGAGACCATGGGCTATAGCCCATGGTCTCGAACGGCATACTACAGCATGCCGTTTTGCATCATTTTTGAGGATTTGAAAAAAAGACGAAAATCACTCCGAGACCATGGGCTATAGCCCATCGTCTCTGAGTCATTTTCCACTTTTTTTTAAATCTTCGTTTTTCATCATTTATGACCATGGGCTATAGCCCATATCGGACGGCATACTATAGCATGCCGTTTTTCATCATTTTTGAGGATTTGAAAAAAAGACGAAAATCACTCCGAGACGATGGGCTATAGCCCATGGTCTCGAACGGCATACTATAGCATGCCGTTTTGCATCATTTTTGAGGATTTGAAAAAAAGACGAAAATCACTCCGAGACCATGGGCTATAGCCCATCGTCTTGGAGTCATTTTCGTCTTTTTTTCAAATCCTCGTTTTTCATCATTTATGACCATGGGCTATAGCCCATATCGGACGGCATACTATAGCATGCCGTTTTTCATCATTTTTGAGGATTTGAAAAAAAGACGAAAATCACTCCGAGACCATGGGCTATAGCCCATCGTCTCGGAGTCATTTTCGTCTTTTTTCAAATCCTCCTTTTTCATCATTTATGACCATGGGCTATAGCCCATATCGGACGGCATACTATAGCATGCCGTTTTTCATCATTTTTGAGGATTTGAAAAAAAGACGAAAATCACTCCGAGAGTGATCCAATCACTTGGAGTCATTTTCGTCTTTTTTTCAAATCCTCATTTTTCATCATTTATGAACATGGGCTTTAGCCCATATCGGACGGCATACTATAGCATGCCGTTTTTCATCATTTTTGATGATTTGAAAAAAATACGAAAATCACTCCAAGACCATGGGCTATAGCCCATCGTCTTGGAGTCATTTCCGTCTTTTTTTCAAATCCTCGTTTTTCATCATATATGACCATGGGCTATAGCCCATATCGGACGGCATACTATAGCATGCCGTTTTTCATCATTGTTGAGGATTTGAAAAAAAGACGAAAATCACTCCAAGACCATGGGCTATAGCCCATCGTCTCGGAGTCATTTTCGTCTTTTTTTCAAATCCTCGTTTTTCATCATTTATGACCATGGGCTATAGCCCATATCGGACGGCATACTATAGCATGCCATTTTTCATCATTGTTGAGGATTTGAAAAAAAGACGAAAATCACTCCAAGACCATGGGCTATAGCCCATCGTCTCGGAGTCATTTTCGTCTTTTTTTCAAATCCTCGTTTTTCATCATTTATGACCATGGGCTAAAGCCCATATCGGACGGCATACTATAGCATGCCGTTTTTCATCATTGTTGAGGATTTGAAAAAAAGACGAAAATCACTCCAAGACCATGGGCTATAGCCCATCGTCTCGGAGTCATTTTCGTCTTTTTTTCAAATCCTCGTTTTTCATCATTTATGACCATGGGCTATAGCCCATATCGGACGGCATACTATAGCATGCCATTTTTCATCATTGTTGAGGATTTGAAAAAAAGACGAAAATCACTCCAAGACCATGGGCTATAGCCCATCGTCTCGGAGTCATTTTCGTCTTTTTTTCAAATCCTCGTTTTTCATCATTTATGACCATGGGCTATAGCCCATATCGGACGGCATACTATAGCATGCCGTTTTTCATCATTGTTGAGGATTTGAAAAAAAGACGAAAATCACTCCAAGACCATGGGCTATAGCCCATCGTCTCGGAGTCATTTTCGTCTTTTTTTCAAATCCTCGTTTTTCATCATTTATGACCATGGGCTATAGCCCATATCGGACGGCATACTATAGCATGCCGTTTTTCATCATTGTTGAGGATTTGAAAAAAAGACGAAAATCACTCCAAGACCATGGGCTATAGCCCATCGTGTCGGAGTCATTTTCCTCTTTTTTTCAAATCCTCGTTTTTCATCATTTATGACCATGGGCTATAGCCCATATCGGACGGCATACTATAGCATGCCGTTTTTCATCATTGTTGAGGATTTGAAAAAAAGACGAAAATCACTCCGAGACGATGGGCTATAGCCCATCGTCTCGGAGTCATTTTCGTCTTTTTTTCAAATCCTCGTTTTTCATCATTTATGACCATGGGCTATAGCCCATATCGGACGGCATACTATAGCATGCCGTTTTTCATCATTTTTGAGGATTTGAAAAAAAGACGAAAATCACTCCGAGACGATGGGCTATAGCCCATGGTCTCCAAAGGCATACTATAGCATGCCGTTTTGCATCATTTTTGAGGATTTGAAAAAAATACGAAAATCACTCCAAGACCATGGGCTATAGCCCATCGTCTTGGAGTCATTTCCGTCTTTTTTTTCTAATCCTCGTTTTTCATCATATATGACCATGGGCTATAGCCCATCGTCTTGGAGTCATTTCCGTCTTTTTTTTCTAATCCTCGTTTTTCATCATATATGACCATGGGCTATAGCCCATATCGGACGGCATACTATAGCATGCCGTTTTTCATCATTGTTGAGGATTTGAAAAAAAGACGAAAATCACTCCAAGACCATGGGCTATAGCCCATCGTCTCGGAGTCATTTTCGTCTTTTTTTCAAATCCTCGTTTTTCATCATTTATGACCATGGGCTATAGCCCATATCGGACGGCATACTATAGCATGCCGTTTTTCATCATTGTTGAGGATTTGAAAAAAAGACGAAAATCACTCCGAGACGATGGGCTATAGCCCATCGTCTCGGAGTCATTTTCGTCTTTTTTTCAAATCCTCGTTTTTCATCATTTATGACCATGGGCTATAGCCCATATCGGACGGCATACTATAGCATGCCGTTTTTCATCATTTTTGAGGATTTGAAAAAAAGACGAAAATCACTCCGAGACGATGGGCTATAGCCCATGGTCTCCAAAGGCATACTATAGCATGCCGTTTTGCATCATTTTTGAGGATTTGAAAAAAAGACGAAAATCACTCCGAGACCATGGGCTATAGCCCATCGTCTTGGAGTCATTTTCGACTTTTTTTCAAATCCTCGTTTTTCATCATTTATGACCATGGGCTATAGCCCATATCGGACGGCATACTATAGCATGCCGTTTTTCATCATTGTTGAGGATTTGAAAAAAAGACGAAAATCACTCCAAGACCATGGGCTATAGGCCATCGTCTCGGAGTAATTTTCCTCTTTTTTTCAAATCCTCGTTTTTCATCATTTATGACCATGGGCTATAGCCCATATCGGACGGCATACTATAGCATGCCGTTTTTCATCATTGTTGAGGATTTGAAAAAAAGACGAAAATCACTCCAAGACCATGGGCTATAGGCCATCGTCTCGGAGTAATTTTCCTCTTTTTTTCAAATCCTCGTTTTTCATCATTTATGACCATGGGCTATTGCCCATATCGGACGGCATACTATAGCATGCCGTTTTTCATCATTGTTGAGGATTTGAAAAAAAGACGAAAATCACTCCGAGACGATGGGCTATAGCCCATCGTCTCGGAGTCATTTTCGTCTTTTTTTCAAATCCTCGTTTTTCATCATTTACGACCATGGGCTATAGCCCATATCGGACGGCATACTATAGCATGCCGTTTTTCATCATTTTTGAGGATTTGAAAAAAAGACGAAAATCACTCCGAGACGATGGGCTATAGCCCATGGTCTCCAAAGGCATACTATAGCATGCCGTTTTGCATCATTTTTGAGGATTTGAAAAAAAGACGAAAATCACTCCGAGACCATGGGCTATAGCCCATCGTCTCGGAGTCATTTTCCTCTTTTTTTCAAATCCTCGTTTTTCATAATTTATGACCATGGGCTATAGCCCATATCGGACGGCATACTATAGCATGCCGTTTTTCATCATTTTTGAGGATTTGAAAAAAAGACGAAAATCACTCTGAGACGATGGGCTATAGCCCATGGTCTCGAACGGCATACTATAGCATGCCGTTTTGCATCATTTTTGAGGATAGCCCATCGTCTCGGAGTCATTTTCGTCTTTTTTTCAAATCCTCGTTTTTCATCATTTATGACCATGGGCTATAGCCCATATCGGACGGCATACTATAGCATGCCGTTTTTCATCATTTTTGAGGATTTGAAAAAAAGACGAAAATCACTCCGAGACCATGGGCTATAGCCCATCGTCTCGGAGTCATTTTCGTCTTTTTTTCAAATCCTCGTTTTTCATCATTTATGACCATGGGCTTTAGCCCATATCGGACGGCATACTATAGCATGCCGTTTTTCATCATTTTTGAGGATTTGAAAAAAATACGAAAATCACTCCAAGACCATGGGCTATAGCCCATCGTCTTGGAGTCATTTCCGTCTTTTTTTCAAATCCTCGTTTTTCATCATATATGACCATGGGCTATAGCCCATATCGGACGGCATACTATAGCATGCCGTTTTTCATCATTGTTGAGGATTTGAAAAAAAGACGAAAATCACTCCAAGACCATGGGCTATAGCCCATCGTCTCGGAGTCATTTCCGTCTTTTTTTCAAATCCTCGTTTTTCATCATATATGACCATGGGCTATAGCCCATATCGGACGGCATACTATAGCATGCCGTTTTTCATCATTGTTGAGGATTTGAAAAAAAGACGAAAATCACTCCAAGACCATGGGCTATAGCCCATCGTCTCGGAGTCATTTTCGTCTTTTTTTCAAATCCTCGTTTTTCATCATTTATGACCATGGGCTATAGCCCATATCGGACGGCATACTATAGCATGCCGTTTTTCATAATTTTTGAGGATTTGAAAAAAAGACGAAAATCACTCCGAGACCATGGGCTATAGCCCATGGTCTCGAACGGCATACTATAGCATGCCGTTTTTCATCATTTTTGAGGATTTGAAAAAAAGACGAAAATCACTCCGAGACGATGGGCTATAGCCCATGGTCTCGAACGGCATACTATAGCATGCCGTTTTGCATCATTTTTGAGGATTTGAAAAAAAGACGAAAATCACTCCGAGACCATGGGCTATAGCCCATCGTCTTGGAGTCATTTTCGTCTTTTTTTCAAATCCTCGTTTTTCATCATTTATGACCATGGGCTATAGCCCATATCGGACGGCATACTATAGCATGTCGTTTTTCATCATTTTTGAGGATTTGAAAAAAAGACGAAAATCACTCCGAGACCATGGGCTATAGCCCATCGTCTCGGAGTCATTTTCGTCTTTTTTCAAATCCTCGTTTTTCATCATTTATGACCATGGGCTATAGCCCATATCGGACGGCATACTATAGCATGCCGTTTTTCATCATTTTTGAGGATTTGAAAAAAAGACGAAAATCACTCCGAGACCATGGGCTATAGCCCATCGTCTTGGAGTCATTTTCGTCTTTTTTTCAAATCCTCGTTTTTCATCATATATGACCATGGGCTATAGCCCATATCGGACGGCATACTATAGCATGTCGTTTTTCATCATTTTTGAGGATTTGAAAAAAAGACGAAAATCACTCCGAGACGATGGGCTATAGCCCATGGTCTCGAACGGCATACTATAGCATGCCGTTTTGCATCATTGTTGAGGATTTGAAAAAAAGACGAAAATCACTCCAATACCATGGGCTATAGCCCATCGTCTTGGAGACATTTTCGTATTTTTTTCAAATCCCCGTTTTTCATCATTTATGACCATTGGCTATAGCCCATATCGGACGGCATACTATAGCATGCCGTTTTTCATCATTTTTGAGGATTTGAAAAAAAGACGAAAATCACTCCGAGACGATGGGCTATAGCTCATGGTCTCCAAAGGCATACTATAGCATGTCGTTTTGCATCATTTTTGAGGATTTGAAAAAAAGACGAAAATCACTCCGAGACCATGGGCTATAGCCCATCGTCTCGGAGTCATTTTCCTCTTTTTTTCAAATCCTCGTTTTTCATCATTTATGACCATGGGCTATAGCCCATATCGGACGGCATACTATAGCATGCCGTTTTTCATCATTTTTGAGGATTTGAAAAAAAGACGAAAATCACTCCGAGACGATGGGCTATAGCCCATGGTCTCGAACGGCATACTATAGCATGCCGTTTTGCATCATTTTTGAGGATTTGAAAAAAAGACGAAAATCACTCCGAGACCCGGGGCTATAGCCCATCGTCTTGGAGTCATTTCCGTCTTTTTTTCAAATCCTCGTTTTTCATCATTTATGACCATGGGCTATAGCCCATATTGGACGGCATACTATAGCATGTAATTTTTCATCATTTTTGAGGATTTGAAAAAAAGACGAAAATCACTCCGAGACCATGGACTATAGCCCATCGTCTCGGAGTCATTTTCGTCTTTTTTCAAATCCTCGTTTTTCATCATTTATGACCATGGGCTATAGCCCATATCGGACGGCATACTATAGCATGCCGTTTTTCATCATTTTTGAGGATTTGAAAAAAAGACGAAAATCACTCCGAGACCATGGGCTATAGCCCATCGTCTCGGAGTCATTTTCGTCTTTTTTCAAATCCTCCTTTTTCATCATTTATGACCATGGGCTATAGCCCATATCGGACGGCATACTATAGCATGCCGTTTTTCATCATTTTTGAGGATTTGAAAAAAAGACGAAAATCACTCCAATACCATGGGCTATAGCCCATCGTCTTGGAGACATTTTCGTCTTTTTTTCAAATCCCCGTTTTTCATCATTTATGACCATTGGCTATAGCCCATATCGGACGGCATACTATAGCATGCCGTTTTTCATCATTTTTGAGGATTTGAAAAAAAGACGAAAATCACTCCGAGACGATGGGCTATAGCTCATCGTCTCGGAGTCCTTTTCGTCTTTTTTTCAAATCCTCGTTTTTCATCATTTATGACGAAAATCACTCCGAGACGATGGGCTATAGCCCATGGTCTCCAAAGGCATACTATAGCATGCCGTTTTGCATCATTTTTGAGGATTTGAAAAAAAGACGAAAATCACTCCGAGACCATGGGCTATAGCCCATGGTCTCGAACGGCATACTATAGCATGCCGTTTTGCATCATTTTTGAGGATTTGAAAAAAAGACGAAAATCACTCCGAGACCATGGGCTATAGCCCATCGTCTTGGAGTCATTTTCGTCTTTTTTTCAAATCCTCGTTTTTCATCATTTATGACCATGGGCTATAGCCCATATCGGACGGCATACTATAGCATGTCGTTTTTCATCATTTTTGAGGATTTGAAAAAAAGACGAAAATCACTCCGAGACCATGGGCTATAGCCCATCGTCTCGGAGTCATTTTCGTCTTTTTTCAAATCCTCGTTTTTCATCATTTATGACCATGGGCTATAGCCCATATCGGACGGCATACTATAGCATGCCGTTTTTCATCATTTTTGAGGATTTGAAAAAAAGACGAAAATCACTCCGAGACCATGGGCTATAGCCCATCGTCTTGGAGTCATTTTCGTCTTTTTTTCAAATCCTCGTTTTTCATCATATATGACCATGGGCTATAGCCCATATCGGACGGCATACTATAGCATGTCGTTTTTCATCATTTTTGAGGATTTGAAAAAAAGACGAAAATCACTCCGAGACGATGGGCTATAGCCCATGGTCTCGAACGGCATACTATAGCATGCCGTTTTGCAACATTTTTGAGGATTTGAAAAAAAGACGAAAATCACTCCGAGACCATGGGCTATAGCCCATCGTCTCGGAGTCATTTTCCTCTTTTTTTCAAATCCTCGTTTTTCATCATTTATGACCATGGGCTATAGCCCATATCGGACGGCATACTATAGCATGTCGTTTTTCATCATTTTTGAGGATTTGAAAAAAAGACGAAAATCACTCCGAGACCATGGGCTATAGCCCATCGTCTCGGAGTCATTTTCCACTTTTTTTAAAATCCTCGTTTTTCATCATTTATGACCATGGGCTATAGCCCATATCGGACGGCATACTATAGCATGTCGTTTTTCATCATTTTTGAGGATTTGAAAAAAAGACGAAAATCACTCCGAGACCATGGGCTATAGCCCATCGTCTCGGAGTCATTTTCCACTTTTTTTAAAATCCTCGTTTTTCATCATTTATGACCATGGGCTATAGCCCATATCGGACGGCATACTATAGCATGCCGTTTTTCATCATTTTTGAGGATTTGAAAAAAAGACGAAAATCACTCCGAGACGATGGGCTATAGCCCATGGTCTCGAACGGCATACTATAGCATGCCGTTTTGCATCATTTTTGAGGATTTGAAAAAAAGACGAAAATCACTCCGAGACCATGGGCTATAGCCCATCGTCTCGGAGTCATTTTCGTCTTTTTTTCAAATCCTCGTTTTTCATCATTTATGACCATGGGCTATAGCCCATATCGGACGGCATACTATAGCATGCCGTTTTTTATCATTTTTGAGGATTTGAAAAAAAGACGAAAATCACTCCGAGACCATGGGCTATAGCCCATCGTCTCGGAGTCATTTTCGTCTTTTTTTCAAATCCTCGTTTTTCATCATTTATGACCATGGGCTTTAGCCCATATCGGACGGCATACTATAGCATGCCGTTTTTCATCATTTTTGAGGATTTGAAAAAAATACGAAAATCACTCCAAGACCATGTGCTATAGCCCATCGTCTTGGAGTCATTTCCGTCTTTTTTTCAAATCCTCGTTTTTCATCATATATGACCATGGGCTATAGCCCATATCGGACGGCATACTATAGCATGCCGTTTTTCATCATTGTTGAGGATTTGAAAAAAAGACGAAAATCACTCCAAGACCATGGGCTATAGCCCATCGTCTCGGAGTCATTTCCGTCTTTTTTTCAAATCCTCGTTTTTCATCATATATGACCATGGGCTATAGCCCATATCGGACGGCATACTATAGCATGCCGTTTTTCATCATTGTTGAGGATTTGAAAAAAGACGAAAATCACTCCAAGACCATGGGCTATAGCCCATCGTCTCGGAGTCATTTTCGTCTTTTTTTCAAATCCTCGTTTTTCATCATTTATGACCATGGGCTATAGCCCATATCGGACGGCATACTATAGCATGCCGTTTTTCATCATTTTTGAGGATTTGAAAAAAAGACGAAAATCACTCCGAGACGATGGGCTATAGCCCATGGTCTCCAAAGGCATACTATAGCATGCCGTTTTGCATCATTTTTGAGGATTTGAAAAAAAGACGAAAATCACTCCGAGACCATGGGCTATAGCCCATCGTCTTGGAGTCATTTTCGTCTTTTTTTCAAATCCTCGTTTTTCATCATTTATGACCATGGGCTATAGCCCATATCGGACGGCATACTATAGCATGCCGTTTTTCATCATTTTTGAGGATTTGAAAAAAAGACGAAAATCACTCCGAGACGATGGGCTATAGCCCATGGTCTCGAACGGCATACTATAGCATGCCGTTTTTCATCATTTTTGAGGATTTGAAAAAAAGACGAAAATCACTCCGAGACGATGGGCTATAGCCCATGGTCTCGAACGGCATACTATAGCATGCCGTTTTGCATCATTTTTGAGGATTTGAAAAAAAGACGAAAATCACTCCGAGACCATGGGCTATAGCCCATCGTCTTGGAGTCATTTTCGTCTTTTTTTCAAATCCTCGTTTTTCATCATTTATGACCATGGGCTATAGCCCATATCGGACGGCATACTATAGCATGTCGTTTTTCATCATTTTTGAGGATTTGAAAAAAAGACGAAAATCACTCCGAGACGATGGGCTATAGCCCATGGTCTCGAACGGCATACTATAGCATGCCGTTTTGCGTCATTTTTGAGGATTTGAAAAAAAGACGAAAATCACTCCGAGACCATGGGCTATAGCCCATCGTCTTGGAGTCATTTTCGTCTTTTTTTCAAATCCTCGTTTTTCATCATATATGACCATGGGCTATAGCCCATATCGGACGGCATACTATAGCATGTCGTTTTTCATCATTTTTGAGGATTTGAAAAAAAGACGAAAATCACTCCGAGACGATGGGCTATAGCCCATGGTCTCGAACGGCATACTATAGCATGCCGTTTTGCATCATTTTTGAGGATTTGAAAAAAAGACGAAAATCACTCCGAGAACATGGGCTATAGCCCATCGTCTCGGAGTCATTTTCCTCTTTTTTTTAAATCCTCGTTTTTCATCATTTATGACCATGGGCTATAGCCCATATCGGACGGCATACTATAGCATGCCGTTTTTCATCATTTTTGAGGATTTGAAAAAAAGACGAAAATCACTCCGAGACCATGGGCTATAGCCCATCGTCTCGAACGGCATACTATAGCATGCCGTTTTGCATCATTTTTGAGGATTTGAAAAAAAGATGAAAATCACTCCGAGACCATGGGCTATAGCCCATCGTCTTGGAGTCATTTTCGTCTTTTTTTCAAATCCTCGTTTTTCATCATTTATGACCATGGGCTATAGCCCATATCGGACGGCATACTATAGCATGCCGTTTTGCATCATTTTTGAGGATTTGAAAAAAAGACGAAAATCACTCCGAGACCATGGGCTATAGCCCATCGTCTCGGAGTCATTTTCCTCTTTTTTTAAAATCCTCGTTTTTCATCATTTATGACCATGGGCTATAGCCCATATCGGACGGCATACTATAGCATGCCGTTTTTCATCATTTTTAAGGATTTGAAAAAAAGACGAAAATCACTCCGAGACGATGGGCTATAGCCCATCGTCTCGGAGTCATTTTCGTCTTTTTTCAAATCCTCGTTTTTCATCATTTATGACCATGGGCTATAGCCCATATCGGACGGCATACTATAGCATGCCGTTTTTCATCATTGTTGAGGATTTGAAAAAAAGACGAAAATCACTCCAATACCATGGGCTATAGCCCATCGTCTTGGAGACATTTTCGTCTTTTTTTCAAATCCCCGTTTTTCATCATTTATGACCATTGGCTATAGCCCATATCGGACGGCATACTATAGCATGCCGTTTTGCATCATTTTTGAGGATTTGAAAAAAAGACGAAAATCACTCCGAGACCATGGGCTATAGCCCATGGTCTCGGAGTCATTTTCCTCTTTTTTTCAAATCCTCGTTTTTCATCATTTATGACCATGGGCTATAGCCCATATCGGACGGCATACTATAGCATGCCGTTTTTCATCATTTTTGAGGATTTGAAAAAAAGACGAAAATCACTCCGAGACGATGGGCTATAGCCCATGGTCTCGAACGGCATACTATAGCATGCCGTTTTGCATCATTTTTGAGGATTTGAAAAAAAGACGAAAATCACTCCGAGACCATGGGCTATAGCCCATCGTCTTGGAGTCATTTTCGTCTTTTTTTCAAATCCTCGTTTTTCATCATATATGACCATGGGCTATAGCCCATATCGGACGGCATACTATAGCATGTCGTTTTTCATAATTTTTGAGGATTTGAAAAAAAGACGAAAATCACTCCGAGACGATGGGCTATAGCCCATGGTCTCGAACGGCATACTATAGCATGCCGTTTTGCATCATTTTTGAGGATTTGAAAAAAAGACGAAAATCACTCCGAGACCATGGGCTATAGCCCATCGTCTCGGAGTCATTTTCCTCTTTTTTTAAAATCCTCGTTTTTCATCATTTATGACCATGGGCTATAGCCCATATCGGACGGCATACTATAGCATGCCGTTTTTCATCATTTTTGAGGATTTGAAAAAAAGACGAAAATCACTCCGAGACGATGGGCTATAGCCCATGGTCTCGAACGGCATACTATAGCATGCCGTTTTGCATCATTTTTGAGGATTTGAAAAAAAGACGAAAATCACTCCGAGACCATGGGCTATAGCCCATCGTCTTGGAGTCATTTTCGTCTTTTTTTCAAATCCTCGTTTTTCATCATTTATGACCATGGGCTATAGCCCATATCGGACGGCATACTATAGCATGTCATTTTTCATCATTTTTGAGGATTTGAAAAAAAGACGAAAATCACTCCGAGACCATGGACTATAGCCCATCGTCTCGGAGTCATTTTCGTCTTTTTTCAAATCCTCGTTTTTCATCATTTATGACCATGGGCTATAGCCCATATCGGACGGCATACTATAGCATGCCGTTTTTCATCATTTTTGAGGATTTAAAAAAAAGATGAAAATCACTCCGAGACGATGGGCTATAGCCCATGGTCTCGAACGGAATACTATAGCATGCCGTTTTGCATCATTTTTGAGGATTTGAAAAAAAGACGAAAATCACTCCGAGACCATGGGCTATAGCCCATCGTCTTGGAGTCATTTTCGTCTTTTTTTCAAATCCTCGTTTTTCATCATTTATGACCATGGGCTGTAGCCCATATCGGACGGCATACTATAGCATGCCGTTTTTCATCATTTTTGAGGATTTGAAAAAAAGACGAAAATCACTCCGAGACCATGGGCTATAGCCCATCGTCTCGGAGTCATTTTCGTCTTTTTTTCAAATCCTCGTTTTTCATCATTTATGACCATGGGCTATAGCCCATATCGGACGGCATACTATAGCATGCCGTTTTTCATCATTTTTGAGGATTTAAATAAAAGACGAAAATCACTCCGAGACGATGGGCTATAGCCCATGGTCTCCAAAGGCATACTATAGCATGCCGTTTTTCATTATTTTTGAGGATTTGAAAAAAAGACGAAAATCACTCCGAGACGATGGGCTATAGCCCATGGTCTCGAACGGCATACTATAGCATGCCGTTTTGCATCATTTTTGAGGATTTGAAAAAAAGACGAAAATCACTCCGAGACCATGGGCTATAGCCCATCGTCTCGGAGTCATTTTCCTCTTTTTTTAAAATCCTCGTTTTTCATCATTTATGACCATGGGCTATAGCCCATATCGGACGGCATACTATAGCATGCCGTTTTTCATCATTTTTAAGGATTTGAAAAAAAGACGAAAATCACTCCGAGACGATGGGCTATAGCCCATCGTCTCGGAGTCATTTTCGTCTTTTTTCAAATCCTCGTTTTTCATCATTTATGACCATGGGCTATAGCCCATATCGGACGGCATACTATAGCATGCCGTTTTTCATCATTGTTGAGGATTTGAAAAAAAGACGAAAATCACTCCAATACCATGGGCTATAGCCCATCGTCTTGGAGACATTTTCGTCTTTTTTTCAAATCCCCGTTTTTCATCATTTATGACCATTGGCTATAGCCCATATCGCACGGCATACTATAGCATGCCGTTTTTCATCATTTTTGAGGATTTGAAAAAAAGACGAAAATCACTCCGAGACGATGGGCTATAGCCCATGGTCTCCAAAGGCATACTATAGCATGCCGTTTTGCATCATTTTTGAGGATTTGAAAAAAAGACGAAAATCACTCCGAGACCATGGGCTATAGCCCATCGTCTCGGAGTCATTTTCCTCTTTTTTTCAAATCCTCGTTTTTCATCATTTATGACCATGGGCTATAGCCCATATCGGACGGCATACTATAGCATGCCGTTTTTCATCATTTTTGAGGATTTGAAAAAAAGACGAAAATCACTCCGAGACGATGGGCTATAGCCCATGGTCTCGAACGGCATACTATAGCATGCCGTTTTGCATCATTTTTGAGGATTTGAAAAAAAGACGAAAATCACTCCGAGACCATGGGCTATAGCCCATCGTCTCGGAGTCATTTTCGTCTTTTTTCAAATCCTCGTTTTTCATCATTTATGACCATGGGCTATAGCCCATATCGGACGGCATACTATAGCATGCCGTTTTTCATCATTTTTGAGGATTTGAAAAAAAGACGAAAATCACTCCGAGACGATGGGCTATAGCCCATCGTCTCGGAGTCATTTTCGTCTTTTTTCAAATCCTCGTTTTTCATCATTTATGACCATGGGCTATAGCCCATATCGGACGGCATACTATAGCATGCCGTTTTTCATCATTTTTGAGGATTTGAAAAAAAGACGAAAATCACTCCGAGACGATGGGCTATAGCCCATCGTCTTGGAGTCATTTTCGTCTTTTTTTCAAATCCTCATTTTTCATCATTTATGACCATGGGCTATAGCCCATATCGGACGGCATACTATAGCATGCCGTTTTTCATCATTTTTGAGGATTTGAAAAAAAGACGAAAATCACTCCGAGACCATGGGCTATAGCCCATCGTCTCGGAGTCCTTTTCGTCTTTTTTTCAAATCCTCGTTTTTCATCATTTATGACGAAAATCACTCCGAGACGATGGGCTATAGCCCATGGTCTCCAAAGGCATACTATAGCATGCCGTTTTGCATAATTTTTGAGGATTTGAAAAAAAGACGAAAATCACTCCGAGACCATGGGCTATAGCCCATCGTCTTGGAGTCATTTTCGTCTTTTTTTCAAATCCTCGTTTTTCATCATTTATGACCATGGGCTATAGCCCATATCGGACGGCATACTATAGCATGCCGTTTTTCATCATTTTTGAGGATTTGAAAAAAAGACGAAAATCACTCCAAGACCATGGGCTATAGTCCATGGTCTCGAACGGCATACTATAGCATGCCGTTTTTCATCATTTTTGAGGATTTGAAAAAAAGACGAAAATCACTCCGAGACGATGGGCTATAGCCCATGGTCTCGAACGGCATACTATAGCATGCCGTTTTTCATCATTTTTGAGGATTTGAAAAAAAGACGAAAATCACTCCGAGACGATGGGCTATAGCCCATGGTCTCCAAAGGCATACTATAGCATGTCGTTTTTCATCATTTTTGAGGATTTGAAAAAAAGACGAAAATCACTCCGAGACCATGGGCTATAGCCCATCGTCTCGGAGTCATTTTCGTCTTTTTTCAAATCCTCGTTTTTCATCATTTATGACCATGGGCTATAGCCCATATCGGACGGCATACTATAGCATGCCGTTTTTCATAATTTTTGAGGATTTGAAAAAAAGACCAAAATCACTCCGAGACCATGGGCTATAGCCCATCGTCTTGGAGTAATTTTCGTCTTTTTTTCAAATCCTCGTTTTTCATCATATATGACCATGGGCTATAGCCCATATCGGACGGCATACTATAGCATGTCGTTTTTCATCATTTTTGAGGATTTGAAAAAAAGACGAAAATCACTCCGAGACGATGGGCTATAGCCCATGGTCTCGAACGGCATACTATAGCATGCCGTTTTGCATCATTTTTGAGGATTTGAAAAAAAGACGAAAATCACTCCGAGACCATGGGCTATAGCCCATCGTCTCGGAGTCATTTTCGTCTTTTTTCAAATCCTCGTTTTTCATCATTTATGACCATGGGCTATAGCCCATATCGGACGGCATACTATAGCATGCCGTTTTTCATCATTGTTGAGGATTTGAAAAAAATACGAAAATCACTCCAATACCATGGGCTATAGCCCATCGTCTTGGAGACATTTTCGTCTTTTTTTCAAATCCCCGTTTTTCATCATTTATGACCATTGGCTATAGCCCATATCGGACGGCATACTATAGCATGCCGTTTTTCATCATTTTTGAGGATTTGAAAAAAAGACGAAAATCACTCCGAGACGATGGGCTATAGCCCATGGTCTCCAAAGGCATACTATAGCATGCCGTTTTGCATCATTTTTGAGGATTTGAAAAAAAGACGAAAATCACTCCGAGACCATGGGCTATAGCCCATCGTCTCGGAGTCATTTTCGTCTTTTTTTCAAATCCTCGTTTTTCATCATTTATGACCATGGGCTATAGCCCATATCGGACGGCATACTATAGCATGTCATTTTTCATCATTTTTGAGGATTTGAAAAAAAAACGAAAATCACTCCGAGACCATGGACTATAGCCCATCGTCTCGGAGTCATTTTCGTCTTTTTTTCAAATCCTCGTTTTTCATCATTTATGACCATGGGCTATAGCCCATATCGGACGGCATACTATAGCATGCCGTTTTTCATAATTTTTGAGGATTTGAAAAAAAGACGAAAATCACTCCGAGACCATGGGCTATAGCCCATCGTCTCGGAGTCATTTTCGTCTTTTTTTCAAATCCTCGTTTTTCATCATTTATGACCATGGGCTTTAGCCCATATCGGACGGCATACTATAGCATGCCATTTTTCATCATTTTTGAGGATTTGAAAAAAATACGAAAATCACTCCAAGACCATGGGCTATAGCCCATCGTCTTGGAGTCATTTCCGTCTTTTTTTCAAATCCTCGTTTTTCATCATATATGACCATGGGCTATAGCCCATATCGGACGGCATACTATAGCATGCCGTTTTTCATCATTGTTGAGGATTTGAAAAAAAGACGAAAATCACTCCAAGACCATGGGCTCTAGCCCATCGTCTCGGAGTCATTTCCGTCTTTTTTTCAAATCCTCGTTTTTCATCATATATGACCATGGGCTATAGCCCATATCGGACAGCATACTATAGCATGCCGTTTTTCATCATTGTTGAGGATTTGAAAAAAAGACGAAAATGACTCCAAGACCATGGGCTATAGCCCATCGTCTCGGAGTCATTTTCGTCTTTTTTTCAAATCCTCGTTTTTCATCATTTATGACCATGGGCTATAGCCCATATCGGACGGCATACTATAGCATGCCGTTTTTCATCATTTTTGAGGATTTGAAAAAAAGACGAAAATCACTCCGAGACGATGGGCTATAGCCCATGGTCTCCAAAGGCATACTATAGCATGCCGTTTTGCATCATTTTTGAGGATTTGAAAAAAAGACGAAAATCACTCCGAGACCATGGGCTATAGCCCATCGTCTTGGAGTCATTTTCGTATTTTTTTCAAATCCTCGTTTTTCATCATTTATGACCATGGGCTATAGCCCATATCGGACGGCATACTATAGCATGCCGTTTTTCATCATTTTTGAGGATTTGAAAAAAAGACGAAAATCACTCCGAGACGATGGGCTATAGCCCATGGTCTCGAACGGCATACTATAGCATGCCGTTTTTCATCATTTTTGAGGATTTGAAAAAAAGACGAAAATCACTCCGAGACGATGGGCTATAGCCCATGGTCTCGAACGGCATACTATAGCATGCCGTTTTGCATCATTTTTGAGGATTTGAAAAAAAGACGAAAATCACTCCGAGACCATGGGCTATAGCCCATCGTCTTGGAGTCATTTTCGTCTTTTTTTCAAATCCTCGTTTTTCATCATTTATGACCATGGGCTATAGCCCATATCGGACGGCATACTATAGCATGTCGTTTTTCATCATTTTTGAGGATTTGAAAAAAAGACGAAAATCACTCCGAGACCATGGGCTATAGCCCATCGTCTCGGAGTCATTTTCGTCTTTTTTCAAATCCTCGTTTTTCATCATTTATGACCATGGGCTATAGCCCATATCGGACGGCATACTATAGCATGCCGTTTTTCATCATTTTTGAGGATTTGAAAAAAAGACGAAAATCACTCCGAGACCATGGGCTATAGCCCATCGTCTTGGAGTCATTTTCGTCTTTTTTTCAAATCCTCGTTTTTCATCATATATGACCATGGGCTATAGCCCATATCGGACGGCATACTATAGCATGTCGTTTTTCATCATTTTTGAGGATTTGAAAAAAAGACGAAAATCACTCCGAGACGATGGGCTATAGCCCATGGTCTCGAACGGCATACTATAGCATGCCGTTTTGCATCATTTTTGAGGATTTGAAAAAAAGACGAAAATCACTCCGAGACCATGGGCTATATATAGCCCATCGTCTCGGAGTCATTTTCGTCTTTTTTCAAATCCTCGTTTTTCATCATTTATGACCATGGGCTATAGCCCATATCGGACGGCATACTATAGCAGGCCGTTTTTCATCATTTTTGAGGATTTGGAAAAAAGACGAAAATCACTCCGAGACGATGGGCTATAGCCCATGGTCTCCAAAGGCATACTATAGCATGCCGTTTTGCATCATTTTTGAGGATTTGAAAAAAAGACGAAAATCACTCCGAGACCATGGGCATAGCCCATCGTCTTGGAGTCATTTTCGTCTTTTTTTCAAATCCTCGTTTTTCATCATTTATGACCATGGGCTATAGCCCATATCGGACGGCATACTATAGCATGCCGTTTTTCATCATTTTTGAGGATTTGAAAAAAAGACGAAAATCACTCCGAGACGATGGGCTATAGCCCATGGTCTCGAACGGCATACTATAGCATGCCGTTTTTCATCATTTTTGAGGATTTGAAAAAAAGACGAAAATCACTCCGAGACGATGGGCTATAGCCCATGGTCTCGAACGGCATACTATAGCATGCCGTTTTGCATCATTTTTGAGGATTTGAAAAAAAGACGAAAATCACTCCGAGACCATGGGCTATAGCCCATCGTCTTGGAGTCATTTTCGTCTTTTTTTCAAATCTTCGTTTTTCATCATTTATGACCATGGGCTATAGCCCATATCGGACGGCATACTATAGCATGTCGTTTTTCATCATTTTTGAGGATTTGAAAAAAAGACGAAAATCACTCCGAGACCATGGGCTATAGCCCATCGTCTCGGAGTCATTTTCGTCTTTTTTCAAATCCTCGTTTTTCATCATTTATGACCATGGGCTATAGCCCATATCGGACGGCATACTATAGCATGCCGTTTTTCATCATTTTTGAGGATTTGAAAAAAAGACGAAAATCACTCCGAGACCATGGGCTATAGCCCATCGTCTTGGAGTCATTTTCGTCTTTTTTTCAAATCCTCGTTTTTCATCATATATGACCATGGGCTATAGCCCATATCGGACGGCATACTATAGCATGTCGTTTTTCATCATTTTTGAGGATTTGAAAAAAAGACGAAAATCACTCCAAGACGATGGGCTATAGCCCATGGTCTCGAACGGCATACTATAGCATGCCGTTTTGCATCATTTTTGAGGATTTGAAAAAAAGACGAAAATCACTCCGAGACCATGGGCTATATATAGCCCATCGTCTCGGAGTCATTTTCGTCTTTTTTCAAATCCTCGTTTTTCATCATTTATGACCATGGGCTATAGCCCATATCGGACGGCATACTATAGCAGGCCGTTTTTCATCATTTTTGAGGATTTGGAAAAAAGACGAAAATCACTCCGAGACGATGGGCTATAGCCCATGGTCTCCAAAGGCATACTATAGCATGCCGTTTTGCATCATTTTTGAGGATTTGAAAAAAAGACGAAAATCACTCCGAGACCATGGGCTATAGCCCATCGTCTCGGAGTCATTTTCGTCTTTTTTTCAAATCCTCGTTTTTCATCATATATGACCATGGGCTATAGCCCATATCGGACGGCATACTATAGCATGTCGTTTTTCATCATTTTTGAGGATTTGAAAAAAAGACGAAAATCACTCCGAGACGATGGGCTATAGCCCATGGTCTCGAACGGCATACTATAGCATGCCGTTTTGCATCATTTTTGAGGATTTGAAAAAAAGACGAAAATCACTCCGAGACCATGGGCTATATATAGCCCATCGTCTCGGAGTCATTTTCGTCTTTTTTCAAATCCTCGTTTTTCATCATTTATGACCATGGGCTATAGCCCATATCGGACGGCATACTATAGCAGGCCGTTTTTCATCATTTTTGAGGATTTGGAAAAAAGACGAAAATCACTCCGAGACGATGGGCTATAGCCCATGGTCTCCAAAGGCATACTATAGCATGCCGTTTTGCATCATTTTTGAGGATTTGAAAAAAAGACGAAAATCACTCCGAGACCATGGGCTATAGCCCATCGTCTCGGAGTCATTTTCGTCTTTTTTTCAAATCCTCGTTTTTCATCATTTATGACCATGGGCTATAGCCCATATCGGACGGCATACTATAGCATGCCGTTTTTCATCATTTTTGAGGATTTGAAAAAAAGACGAAAATCACTCCGAGACCATGGGCTATAGCCCATCGTCTCGGAGTCATTTTCGTCTTTTTTTCAAATCCTCGTTTTTCATCATTTATGACCATGGGCTATAGCCCATATCGGACGGCATACTATAGCATGCCGTTTTTCATCATTTTTGAGGATTTGAAAAAAAGACGAAAATAACTCCGAGACGATGGGCTATAGCCCATGGTCTCCAAAGGCATACTATAGCATGCCGTTTTTCATAATTTTTGAGGATTTGAAAAAAAGACGAAAATCACTCCGAGACGATGGGCTATAGCCCATGGTCTCGAACGGCATACTATAGCATGCCGTTTTGCATCATTTTTGAGGATTTGAAAAAAAGACGAAAATCACTCCGAGACCATGGGCTATAGCCCATCGTCTCGGAGTCATTTTCCTCTTTTTTTCAAATCCTCATTTTTCATCATTTATGACCATGGGCTATAGCCCATATCGGACGGCATACTATAGCATGCCGTTTTTCATCATTTTTGAGGATTTGAAAAAAAGACGAAAATCACTCAGACGATGGGCTATAGCCCATGGTCTCGAACGGCATACTATAGCATGCCGTTTTGCATCATTTTTGAGGATTTGAAAAAAAGACGAAAATCACTCCGAGACCATGGGCTATAGCCCATCGTCTCGGAGTCATTTTCGTTTTTTTTTCAAATCCTCGTTTTTCATCATTTATGACCATGGGCTATAGCCCATATCGGACGGCATACTATAGCATGCCGTTTTGCATCATTTTTGAGGATTTGAAAAAAAGACGAAAATCACTCCGAGACCATGGGCTATAGCCCATCGTCTCGGAGTCATTTTCGTCTTTTTTCAAATCCTCGTTTTTCATCATTTATGACCATGGGCTATAGCCCATATCGGACGGCATACTATAGCATGCCGTTTTTCATCATTGTTGAGGATTTGAAAAAAATACGAAAATCACTCCAATACCATGGGCTATAGCCCATCGTCTTTGAGACATTTTCGTCTTTTTTTCAAATCCCCGTTTTTCATCATTTATGACCATTGGCTATAGCCCATATCGGACGGCATACTATAGCATGCCGTTTTTCATCATTTTTGAGGATTTGAAAAAAAGACGAAAATCACTCCGAGACGATGGGCTATAGCCCATGGTCTCCAAAGGCATACTATAGCATGCCGTTTTGCATCATTTTTGAGGATTTGAAAAAAAGACGAAAATCACTCCGAGACCATGGGCTATAGCCCATCGTCTCGGAGTCATTTTCCTCTTTTTTTCAAATCCTCGTTTTTCATCATTTATGACCATGGGCTATAGCCCATATCGGACGGCATACTATAGCATGCCGTTTTTCATCATTTTTGAGGATTTGAAAAAAAGACGAAAATCACTCCGAGACGATGGGCTATAGCCCATGGTCTCGAACGGCATACTATAGCATGCCGTTTTGCATCATTTTTGAGGATAGCCCATCGTCTCGGAGTCATTTTCGTCTTTTTTTCAAATCCTCGTTTTTCATCATTTATGACCATGGGCTATAGCCCATGGTCATAAATGATGAAAAACGAGGATTTTTAAAAAAGAGGAAAATGACTCCGAGACGATGGGCTATAGCCCATGGTCTCGAACGGCATACTATAGCATGCCGTTTTGCATCATTTTTGAGGATTTGAAAAAAAGACGAAAATCACTCCGAGACCATGGGCTATAGCCCATGGTCTCGAACGGCATACTATAGCATGCCGTTTTGCATTTTTTTTGAGGATTTGAAAAAAAGACGAAAATCACTCCGAGACCATGGGCTATAGCCCATCGTCTTGGAGTCATTTTCGTCTTTTTTTCAAATCCTCGTTTTTCATCATTTATGACCATGGGCTATAGCCCATATCGGACGGCATACTATAGCATGTCATTTTTCATCATTTTTGAGGATTTGAAAAAAAGACTAAAATCACTCCGAGACCATGGGCTATAGCCCATGGTCTCGAACGGCATACTATAGCATGCCGTTTTGCATCATTTTTGAGGATTTGAAAAAAAGACGAAAATCACTCCGAGACCATGGGCTATAGCCCATCGTCTCGGAGTCATTTTCCACTTTTTTAAAAATCTTCGTTTTTCATCATTTATGACCATGGGCTATAGCCCATATCGGACGGCATACTATAGCATGCCGTTTTTCATCATTTTTGAGGATTTGAAAAAAAGACGAAAATCACTCCGAGACGATGGGCTATAGCCCATGGTCTCAAACGGCATACTATAGCATGCCGTTTTGCATCATTTTTGAGGATTTGAAAAAAAGACGAAAATCACTCCGAGACCATGGGCTATAGCCCATCGTCTTGGAGTCATTTTCGTCTTTTTTTCAAATCCTCGTTTTTCATCATTTATGACCATGGGCTATAGCCCATATCGGACGGCATACTATAGCATGCCGTTTTTCATCATTGTTGAGGATTTGAAAAAAAGACGAAAATCACTCCAAGACCATGGGCTATAGCCCATCGTCTCGGAGTCATTTTCGTCTTTTTTTCAAATCCTCGTTTTTCATCATTTATGACCATGGGCTATAGCCCATATCGGACGGCATACTATAGCATGTCATTTTTCATCATTTTTGAGGATTTGAAAAAAAGACGAAAATCACTCCGAGACCATGGACTATAGCCCATCGTCTCGGAGTCATTTTCGTCTTTTTTTCAAATCCTCGTTTTTCATCATTTATGACCATGGGCTATAGCCCATATCGGACGGCATACTATAGCATGCCGTTTTTCATAATTTTTGAGGATTTGAAAAAAAGACGAAAATCACTCCGAGACCATGGGCTATAGCCCATCGTCTCGGAATCATTTTCGTCTTTTTTTCAAATCCTCGTTTTTCATCATTTATGACCATGGGCTTTAGCCCATATCGGACGGCATACTATAGCATGCCATTTTTCATCATTTTTGAGGATTTGAAAAAAATACGAAAATCACTCCAAGACCATGGGCTATAGCCCATCGTCTTGGAGTCATTTCCGTCTTTTTTTCAAATCCTCGTTTTTCATCATATATGACCATGGGCTATAGCCCATATCGGACGGCATACTATAGCATGCCGTTTTTCATCATTGTTGAGGATTTGAAAAAAAGACGAAAATCACTCCAAGACCATGGGCTCTAGCCCATCGTCTCGGAGTCATTTCCGTCTTTTTTTCAAATCCTCGTTTTTCATCATATATGACCATGGGCTATAGCCCATATCGGACGGCATACTATAGCATGCCGTTTTTCATCATTGTTGAGGATTTGAAAAAAAGACGAAAATCACTCCAAGACCATGGGCTATAGCCCATCGTCTCGGAGTCATTTTCGTCTTTTTTTCAAATCCTCGTTTTTCATCATTTATGACCATGGGCTATAGCCCATATCGGACGGCATACTATAGCATGCCGTTTTTCATCATTTTTGAGGATTTGAAAAAAAGACGAAAATCACTCCGAGACGATGGGCTATAGCCCATGGTCTCCAAAGGCATACTATAGCATGCCGTTTTGCATCATTTTTGAGGATTTGAAAAAAAGACGAAAATCACTCCGAGACCATGGGCTATAGCCCATGGTCTCGAACGGCATACTATAGCATGCCGTTTTGCATCATTTTTGAGGATTTGAAAAAAAGACGAAAATCACTCCGAGACCATGGGCTATAGCCCATCGTCTTGGAGTAATTTTCGTCTTTTTTTCAAATCCTCGTTTTTCATCATTTATGACCATGGGCTATAGCCCATATCGGACGGCATACTATAGCATGTCGTTTTTCATCATTTTTGAGGATTTGAAAAAAAGACGAAAATCACTCCGAGACCATGGGCTATAGCCCATCGTCTCGGAGTCATTTTCGTCTTTTTTCAAATCCTCGTTTTTCATCATTTATGACCATGGGCTATAGCCCATATCGGACGGCATACTATAGCATGCCGTTTTTCATCATTTTTGAGGATTTGAAAAAAAGACGAAAATCACTCCGAGACCATGGGCTATAGCCCATCGTCTTGGAGTCATTTTCGTCTTTTTTTCAAATCCTCGTTTTTCATCATATATGACCATGGGCTATAGCCCATATCGGACGGCATACTATAGCATGTCGTTTTTCATCATTTTTGAGGATTTGAAAAAAAGACGAAAATCACTCCGAGACGATGGGCTATAGCCCATGGTCTCGAACGGCATACTATAGCATGCCGTTTTGCATCATTTTTGAGGATTTGAAAAAAAGACGAAAATCACTCCGAGACCATGGGCTATAGCCCATCGTCTCGGAGTCATTTTCGTCTTTTTTCAAATCCTCGTTTTTCATCATTTATGACCATGGGCTATAGCCCATATCGGACGGCATACTATAGCATGCCGTTTTTCATCATTGTTGAGGATTTGAAAAAAATACGAAAATCACTCCAATACCATGGGCTATAGCCCATCGTCTTGGAGACATTTTCGTCTTTTTTTCAAATCCCCGTTTTTCATCATTTATGACCATTGGCTATAGCCCATATCGGACGGCATACTATAGCATGCCGTTTTTCATCATTTTTGAGGATTTGAAAAAAAGACGAAAATCACTCCGAGACGATGGGCTATAGCCCATGGTCTCCAAAGGCATACTATAGCATGCCGTTTTGCATCATTTTTGAGGATTTGAAAAAAAGACGAAAATCACTCCGAGACCATGGGCTATAGCCCATCGTCTCGGAGTCATTTTCCTCTTTTTTTCAAATCCTTGTTTTTCATCATTTATGACCATGGGCTATAGCCCATATCGGACGGCATACTATAGCATGCCGTTTTTCATCATTTTTGAGGATTTGAAAAAAAGACGAAAATCACTCCGAGACGATGGGCTATAGCCCATGGTCTCGAACGGCATACTATAGCATGCCGTTTTGCATCATTTTTGAGGATAGCCCATCGTCTCGGAGTCATTTTCGTCTTTTTTTCAAATCCTCGTTTTTCATCATTTATGACCATGGGCTATAGCCCATGGTCATAAATGATGAAAAACGAGGATTTTAAAAAAAGAGGAAAATGACTCCGAGACGATGGGCTATAGCCCATGGTCTCGAACGGCATACTATAGCATGCCGTTTTGCATCATTTTTGAGGATTTGAAAAAAAGACGAAAATCACTCCGAGACCATGGGCTATAGCCCATCGTCTCGGAGTCATTTTCGTCTTTTTTCAAATCCTCGTTTTTCATCATTTATGACCATGGGCTATAGCCCATATCGGACGGCATACTATAGCATGCCGTTTTTCATCATTTTTGAGGATTTGAAAAAAAGACGAAAATCACTCCGAGACCATGGGCTATAGCCCATCGTCTTGGAGTCATTTTCGTCTTTTTTTCAAATCCTCGTTTTTCATCATATATGACCATGGGCTATAGCCCATATCGGACGGCATACTATAGCATGTCGTTTTTCATCATTTTTGAGGATTTGAAAAAAAGACGAAAATCACTCCGAGACGATGGGCTATAGCCCATGGTCTCGAACGGCATACTATAGCATGCCGTTTTGCATCATTTTTGAGGATTTGAAAAAAAGACGAAAATCACTCCGAGACCATGGGCTATAGCCCATCGTCTCGGAGTCATTTTCGTCTTTTTTCAAATCCTCGTTTTTCATCATTTATGACCATGGGCTATAGCCCATATCGGACGGCATACTATAGCATGCCGTTTTTCATCATTGTTGAGGATTTGAAAAAAATACGAAAATCACTCCAATACCATGGGCTATAGCCCATCGTCTTGGAGACATTTTCGTCTTTTTTTCAAATCCCCGTTTTTCATCATTTATGACCATTGGCTATAGCCCATATCGGACGGCATACTATAGCATGCCGTTTTTCATCATTTTTGAGGATTTGAAAAAAAGACGAAAATCACTCCGAGACGATGGGCTATAGCCCATGGTCTCCAAAGGCATACTATAGCATGCCGTTTTGCATCATTTTTGAGGATTTGAAAAAAAGACGAAAATCACTCCGAGACCATGGGCTATAGCCCATCGTCTCGGAGTCATTTTCCTCTTTTTTTCAAATCCTTGTTTTTCATCATTTATGACCATGGGCTATAGCCCATATCGGACGGCATACTATAGCATGCCGTTTTTCATCATTTTTGAGGATTTGAAAAAAAGACGAAAATCACTCCGAGACGATGGGCTATAGCCCATGGTCTCGAACGGCATACTATAGCATGCCGTTTTGCATCATTTTTGAGGATAGCCCATCGTCTCGGAGTCATTTTCGTCTTTTTTTCAAATCCTCGTTTTTCATCATTTATGACCATGGGCTATAGCCCATGGTCATAAATGATGAAAAACGAGGATTTTAAAAAAAGAGGAAAATGACTCCGAGACGATGGGCTATAGCCCATGGTCTCGAACGGCATACTATAGCATGCCGTTTTGCCACATTTTTGAGGATTTGAAAAAAAGACGAAAATCACTCCGAGACCATGGGCTATAGCCCATCGTCTCGGAGTCATTTTCCACTTTTTTTAAAATCCTCGTTTTTCATCATTTATGACCATGGGCTATAGCCCATATCGGACGGCATACTATAGCATGCCGTTTTTCATCATTTTTGAGGATTTGAAAAAAAGACGAAAATCACTCCGAGACGATGGGCTATAGCCCATGGTCTCGAACGGCATACTATAGCATGCCGTTTTGCATCATTTTTGAGGATTTGAAAAAAAGACGAAAATCACTCCGAGACCATGGGCTATAGCCCATCGTCTTGGAGTCATTTTCGTCTTTTTTTCAAATCCTCGTTTTTCATCATTTATGACCATGGGCTATAGCCCATATCGGACGGCATACTATAGCATGTCATTTTTCATCATTTTTGAGGATTTGAAAAAAAGACGAAAATCACTCCGAGACCATGGGCTATAGCCCATGGTCTCGAACGGCATACTATAGCATGCCGTTTTGCATCATTTTTGAGGATTTGAAAAAAAGACGAAAATCACTCCGAGACCATGGGCTATAGCCCATCGTCTCGGAGTCATTTTCCACTTTTTTTAAAATCTTCGTTTTTCATCATTTATGGCCATGGGCTATAGCCCATATCGGACGGCATACTATAGCATGCCGTTTTTCATCATTTTTTAGGATTTGAAAAAAAGACGAAAATCACTCCGAGACGATGGGCTATAGCCCATGGTCTTGAACGGCATACTATAGCATGCCGTTTTGCATCATTTTTTAGGATTTGAAAAAAAGACGAAAATCACTCCGAGACCATGGGCTATAGCCCATCGTCTTGGAGTCATTTTCGTCTTTTTTTCAAATCCTCGTTTTTCATCATTTATGACCATGGGCTATAGCCCATATCGGACGGCATACTATAGCATGCCGTTTTTCATCATTTTTGAGGATTTGAAAAAAAGACGAAAATCACTCCGAGACCATGGGCTATAGCCCATCGTCTCGGAGTCATTTTCGTCTTTTTTCAAATCCTCCTTTTTCATCATTTATGACCATGGGCTATAGCCCATATCGGACGGCATACTATAGCATGCCGTTTTTCATCATTTTTGAGGATTTGAAAAAAAGACGAAAATCACTCCGAGACGATGGGCTATAGCCCAAGACGATGGGCTATAGCCCATCGTCTTGGAGTCATTTTCGTCTTTTTTTCAAATCCTCATTTTTCATCATTTATGACCATGGGCTATAGCCCATATCGGACGGCATACTATAGCATGCCGTTTTTCATCATTTTTGAGGATTTGAAAAAAAGACGAAAATCACTCCGAGACCATGGGCTATAGCCCATCGTCTCGGAGTCCTTTTCGTCTTTTTTTCAAATCCTCGTTTTTCATCATTTATGACCATGGGCTTTAGCCCATATCGGACGGCATACTATAGCATTCCGTTTTTCATCATTTTTGAGGATTTGAAAAAAATACGAAAATCACTCCAAGACCATGGGCTATAGCCCATCGTCTTGGAGTCATTTCCGTCTTTTTTTCAAATCCTCGTTTTTCATCATATATGACCATGGGCTATAGCCCATATCGGACGGCATACTATAGCATGCCGTTTTTCATCATTGTTGAGGATTTGAAAAAAAGACGAAAATCACTCCAAGACCATGGGCTATAGCCCATCGTCTCGGAGTCATTTTCGTCTTTTTTTCAAATCCTCGTTTTTCATCATTTATGACCATGGGCTATAGCCCATATCGGACGGCATACTATAGCATGTCATTTTTCATCATTTTTGAGGATTTGAAAAAAAAACGAAAATCACTCCGAGACCATGGACTATAGCCCATCGTCTCGGAGTCATTTTCGTCTTTTTTTCAAATCCTCGTTTTTCATCATTTATGACCATGGGCTATAGCCCATATCGGACGGCATACTATAGCATGCCGTTTTTCATAATTTTTGAGGATTTGAAAAAAAGACGAAAATCACTCCGAGACCATGGGCTATAGCCCATCGTCTCGGAGTCATTTTCGTCTTTTTCAAATCCTCGTTTTTCATCATTTATGACCATGGGCTTTAGCCCATATCGGACGGCATACTATAGCATGCCATTTTTCATCATTTTTGAGGATTTGAAAAAAATACGAAAATCACTCCAAGACCATGGGCTATAGCCCATCGTCTTGGAGTCATTTCCGTCTTTTTTTCAAATCCTCGTTTTTCATCATATATGACCATGGGCTATAGCCCATATCGGACGGCATACTATAGCATGCCGTTTTTCATCATTGTTGAGGATTTGAAAAAAAGACGAAAATCACTCCAAGACCATGGGCTCTAGCCCATCGTCTCGGAGTCATTTCCGTCTTTTTTTTCAAATCCTCGTTTTTCATCATATATGACCATGGGCTATAGCCCATATCGGACGGCATACTATAGCATGCCGTTTTTCATCATTGTTGAGGATTTGAAAAAAAGACGAAAATCACTCCAAGACCATGGGCTAAAGCCCATCGTCTCGGAGTCATTTTCGTCTTTTTTTCAAATCCTCGTTTTTCATCATTTATGACCATGGGCTATAGCCCATATCGGACGGCATACTATAGCATGCCGTTTTTCATCATTTTTGAGGATTTGAAAAAAAGACGAAAATCACTCCGAGACGATGGGCTATAGCCCATGGTCTCCAAAGGCATACTATAGCATGCCGTTTTGCATCATTTTTGAGGATTTGAAAAAAAGACGAAAATCACTCCGAGACCATGGGCTATAGCCCATCGTCTTGGAGTCATTTTCGTCTTTTTTTCAAATCCTCGTTTTTCATCATTTATGACCATGGGCTATAGCCCATATCGGACGGCATACTATAGCATGCCGTTTTTCATCATTTTTGAGGATTTGAAAAAAAGACGAAAATCACTCCGAGACGATGGGCTATAGCCCATGGTCTCCAAAGGCATACTATAGCATGCCGTTTTTCATCATTTTTGAGGATTTGAAAAAAAGACGAAAATCACTCCGAGACCATGGGCTATAGCCCATCGTCTCGGAGTCATTTTCGTCTTTTTTTCAAATCCTCGTTTTTCATCATTTATGACCATGGGCTATAGCCCATATCGGACGGCATACTATAGCATGCCGTTTTTCATCATTTTTGAGGATTTGAAAAAAAGACGAAAATCACTCCGAGACCATGGGCTATAGCCCATCGTCTCGGAGTCATTTTCGTCTTTTTTTCAAATCCTCGTTTTTCATCATTTATGACCATGGGCTATAGCCCATATCGGACGGCATACTATAGCATGCCGTTTTTCATCATTTTTGAGGATTTGAAAAAAAGACGAAAATCACTCCGAGACGATGGGCTATAGCCCATGGTCTCCAAAGGCATACTATAGCATGCCGTTTTTCTTCATTTTTGAGGATAAAGACGAAAATCACTCCGAGACGATGGGCTATAGCCCATGGTCTCCAAAGGCATACTATAGCATGCCGTTTTGCATCATTTTTGAGGATTTGAAAAAAAGACGAAAATCACTCCAAGACCATGGGCTATAGCCCATCGTCTGAGTCATTTTCGTCTTTTTTTCAAATCCTCGTTTTTCATCATTTATGACCATGGGCTATATCCCATATCGGACGGCATTTTTGAGGATTTGAAAAAAAGACGAAAATCACTCCGAGACCATGGGCTATAGCCCATGGTCTCGGAGTGATTTTTGTCTTTATTTCAAATCCTCAAAAACACACTACTTTTCTTCCAGTTTATTATACTCGTCGTCACGCTACTAGTCCTACATACTTAAACCTAGAAACCCCATTCAAACGTACTTAGGTTCATCTTACGGTGGACATATATGGCACGTCAAAAAAGCACTTTCACCTAGAAACTCCATTCACACTTTTTTTAATTCAGCTTACTGTGATGACACATGCTGGAACTTTTTACTTTGAATTGTTTTGTAGTTTCGGAGTTATTTCCGTCTTTTTTACAAATTCTCAAAACCATGGGCTATAGCCTATGGTCAAAAATGATGAAAAATGAAGATTTGAAAAAAAGACGAAAATCACTCCGAGACCATGGGCTATAGTCCATGGTCTCCGAGTGATTTGTCTTTTTTTCGAATCCTCAAAAATGATGAAAAACGGCATGCTATAGTATGCTATAGTATGCCGTTTGCATGCTATAGTATGCCGTGGAGTGATTTCCGTCTTTTTTTTCAAATCCTCGTTTTTCATCATATATGACCATGGGCTATAGCCCATATCGGACGGCATACTATAGCATGCCGTTTTTCATCATTGTTGAGGATTTGAAAAAAAGACGAAAATCACTCCAAGACCATGGGCTAAAGCCCATCGTCTCGGAGTCATTTTCGTCTTTTTTTCAAATCCTCGTTTTTCATCATTTATGACCATGGGCTATAGCCCATATCGGACGGCATACTATAGCATGCCGTTTTTCATCATTTTTGAGGATTTGAAAAAAAGACGAAAATCACTCCGAGACGATGGGCTATAGCCCATGGTCTCCAAAGGCATACTATAGCATGCCGTTTTGCATCATTTTTGAGGATTTGAAAAAAAGACGAAAATCACTCCGAGACCATGGGCTATAGCCCATCGTCTTGGAGTCATTTTCGTCTTTTTTTCAAATCCTCGTTTTTCATCATTTATGACCATGGGCTATAGCCCATATCGGACGGCATACTATAGCATGCCGTTTTTCATCATTTTTGAGGATTTGAAAAAAAGACGAAAATCACTCCGAGACGATGGGCTATAGCCCATGGTCTCCAAAGGCATACTATAGCATGCCGTTTTTCATCATTTTTGAGGATTTGAAAAAAAGACGAAAATCACTCCGAGACCATGGGCTATAGCCCATCGTCTCGGAGTCATTTTCGTCTTTTTTTCAAATCCTCGTTTTTCATCATTTATGACCATGGGCTATAGCCCATATCGGACGGCATACTATAGCATGCCGTTTTTCATCATTTTTGAGGATTTGAAAAAAAGACGAAAATCACTCCGAGACCATGGGCTATAGCCCATCGTCTCGGAGTCATTTTCGTCTTTTTTTCAAATCCTCGTTTTTCATCATTTATGACCATGGGCTATAGCCCATATCGGACGGCATACTATAGCATGCCGTTTTTCATCATTTTTGAGGATTTGAAAAAAAGACGAAAATCACTCCGAGACGATGGGCTATAGCCCATGGTCTCCAAAGGCATACTATAGCATGCCGTTTTTCTTCATTTTTGAGGATAAAGACGAAAATCACTCCGAGACGATGGGCTATAGCCCATGGTCTCCAAAGGCATACTATAGCATGCCGTTTTGCATCATTTTTGAGGATTTGAAAAAAAGACGAAAATCACTCCAAGACCATGGGCTATAGCCCATCGTCTGAGTCATTTTCGTCTTTTTTTCAAATCCTCGTTTTTCATCATTTATGACCATGGGCTATATCCCATATCGGACGGCATTTTTGAGGATTTGAAAAAAAGACGAAAATCACTCCGAGACCATGGGCTATAGCCCATGGTCTCGGAGTGATTTTTGTCTTTATTTCAAATCCTCAAAAACACACTACTTTTCTTCCAGTTTATTATACTCGTCGTCACGCTACTAGTCCTACATACTTAAACCTAGAAACCCCATTCAAACGTACTTAGGTTCATCTTACGGTGGACATATATGGCACGTCAAAAAAGCACTTTCACCTAGAAACTCCATTCACACTTTTTTTAATTCAGCTTACTGTGATGACACATGCTGGAACTTTTTACTTTGAATTGTTTTGTAGTTTCGGAGTTATTTCCGTCTTTTTTACAAATTCTCAAAACCATGGGCTATAGCCTATGGTCAAAAATGATGAAAAATGAAGATTTGAAAAAAAGACGAAAATCACTCCGAGACCATGGGCTATAGTCCATGGTCTCCGAGTGATTTGTCTTTTTTTCGAATCCTCAAAAATGATGAAAAACGGCATGCTATAGTATGCTATAGTATGCCGTTTGCATGCTATAGTATGCCGTGGAGTGATTTTCGTAATTTTTTTCAAATCCTAAAAATGATGAAAAACGGCATGCTATAGTATGCCGTCCTAAACAATGGGCTATAGCCCATGGTCTGCTATAGTATGCCGTTTGCATGCTATAGTATGCCGTGGAGTGATTTTCGTCATTTTTTTCAAATACTAAAAATTATGAAAAACGGCATGCTATAGTATGCCTTCCGAGACCATGGGCTATAGTCCATGGTATAGTATGCCGTGGAGTGATTTTCGTCTTTTTTTTTTTAGCACAAACTTTGGCATGCTACTCGTCCTACATACTTACACCTAGAAACCCCATGCAAACCTAAGGTTCATCTTACGGTGGACATTTTAACTTTTGTTATAGTTTTAGAAATATAGTGCTTTTTAATTTGAGAAATTCAGAATGGGGGTCAATGGTAGGTTTTGGCACGTCAAAAAATCACTTTCACCTAGAAACTCCATTCACACTTTATAATTCAGCTTACATATGGAAACAAACAGATCACACAGTACATATAACAATAAAGAAACAATGCCAACAGAAGGCCACCAGTCATAGTTCCAAGAGGCATCACATCACACTTTATACACGGAACTGAGATGGGGCCTGCTTGTTCAAAGTCCTATACTTATGGGAACAAACGATCTTGAGGCCCTAGCCTGCAGGGAAGGTACCATGTACCATCGCCCTGATGGTAAAAGATGGTATTACGGGTGTAATGTTTTGTAGTTTGAGTTATTTAACTAAAATGCCCAATGCATTGTCAATGGTAATAGCACAAACTTTGGCACGCTACTAGTCCTACATACACCTAGAAACCTCATTCAAACGTTAAAACGTTTTATTCGTCGAAAATCATGAAAGTCGAAAACCATGAACTATAGGCCTAGTATGTCGTTTTTCATGGTTCTCGACTTAATATAGTATGTATATTATATTATATATACATTTCAGGTAAACTTACAAGAGGACAAAATGTGAATAAGTCAGTGGGGCACTGCAGGGAGTTGAACCCTGTCCCGGTAAACCAGGAGTACCATACTACCAGAGCCTTTGCTGTTTAAACACTATGTCCTTCCTTGCATCTGATAAAGTTTATACAACATCACAGAACATAAAAGGATGAATAACTTGCGTTGCAGCAGCTAGATAAAGCAGTGGTTCTCAACCTGATGACCTCATGTTTGTTTGTGTATATATATATATATATGTGCCAAATCGAGCTGGAGAGGACAATCAGCATGTCCATAAAGCTTGTCAACATACTGACGCACAAAGTGCTCTAAAGTATCCTGGTAGATGGCTGTGTTGACTCCAGTGTGAGGTTTTCACTGTCAGTGGACCAACACCATGCATCAACTTCAAATAACTTTATTTTTCCTTTCGGAAAATTATTTTGTGCAGTGGTAAAAGACAACAAGAAATTACAATACACACACATAGCCAACACAGTTACTATAGGCCTATAATTATTTGTATTAAAGCCGCTCTGTATCGCCGGCCTGAGGGTATTAGCTCGTAGTGGGTATGGAGGGTGTGTGTGTTGTCCTCAACTATTTGAGGACAACACAACACACACTTGTCAGTTTTTTATGGATGCTGCTGAGTGACTCCTGGTTCCCCCCTGGTTGATGGCTGATGGTCGGACCTGAAGCTTCCTCATCTTCCTGAGGAAGAACAGTCTTTGTTGACACTTGGAGTGAATGTTCTCCGTGTTGGTCTTGAATGTGAGCTTATGGTCGATGGTGCAGATAACATGGCCCCAAATCATCACTGTTTTTTTATCCATACCAGTCAACATAACCATCTATTAGGATATTTTTCAGCACTGTGTGTAACAGACCCACAGGGATGTTTCCATGTTCAATATGTGTTTTCTTTGAGGCTTTTATTTTGAAGTTTCCTGCCAAAAAGTCAGTTCTCCAGTGCTAGCTATATATATATATATATATATATATATATATATAAACCATAAAAGCATGATCTTTTTTTTCTTTGATAAAAACACATGACAATCATGAAAAACGACATACTATAACATGCCTCAACATATACTGAGATACGGATGTAGGTGTTATTCTCCGCTTCAGAGATTATAGTGGATGCATGGAGGACAGACCCAGCTCATTGTGTCTTACACAACAACACACACACTGCTATAAATAGCCCATGGCACGTCACCAACCAAAACAAAGGGAACCGGCCTTGACTCACTGCTTCAGAGGAGTGGGATTGGAAACAGCTATGGGACTGATGTGGAGATGTGACTGCGGATCAGGAATTAGTATAGCACTTGAATACAAGGAGAATATAACCTCTTGATTGAATTTTACCCTGAATAAAATGACCGTCAGACCATCATCAACACAGGTTGCCCATGTTGGACTATACGGTATATAAGTACAGTAGGCAGCCTGTTAGATAGACAGAGACAGATAGATTTTATTTCGGTCCATGAAAGGAAAAAGGAGTACATACAAACGTACATACATATTAAAATCCAAATAACTAGTGGTACCGAAAAGGTGAAGGCAGAAGCCGAGGCTTATTACGCCTACCCTTTTTAAAAGATAACTCAGGTTACACAAAGTATATTGTCAGACTATTCATAACTATAAACTTCTGGCCATTGCTTGTGAGAAATCTAAGAAGGCGGGCTTAGATGTAGCAGACTCAGCTGGCCAATAAGGTTGAAGACTGCCTGATGATTTTAAGTTGCTTTATTAGTGAATCAACTAAAATAACTAAAATAAAGAAAACATAATATGCATCATAAATCAGACAATCAATAAACACAACATATATATAAGTACAAGCTGTTCACTTAAACCATATTTACATAACCAATAAAATCCATACAGTGCAGATATCAAATACAATATGAAAACAATAAACCTCAAAGAATGTAACACAAGACCATCAGACCATAACCAATAAAAAGATTTTCACCATGTCCCCTTTCCAGCTGGGTGCTAATTGTTGAGTCCGTGTATCCATGGTTTGTTCCAACTGAAATGTACATTATGATTAGAATAATATTACACCGAATGCTTTGTAGATCTGCATTTTTACAACTATTAGAACTATCATAAGATAACTCACTTCTCCTTTATGTTTGTACATTCCATCGCCTTTCCCTTGGCCATTCTTTCCATCCTTATACTCAGCCAAAGTTTTCCCTTGTGTCTCTGATGCTTAACCATGGAGGACTGTTTTAAACCAGTCCCCACCTCCACAGCTGAGCTACCTACAGCTTCTAATCACCAATTATCCTTAACGACCCATGTCAAATTAAAGGGCCAGCATGTCAACACTTCCTGAACATCACAATAAAAAGGTAGACTGCGGGTCCGTTACATTAGATTTAGCCTACATTATGAAAAGGAAAACGCCAATGACAAAGGAGCTCATGTTATGTATACTATCCAGCGCTCTAACGGTGAAGACTGCAGACTGATGAATCTCAAATTGTGTCATTCTCTCCCTCGTCTCTCCTTGCCTTATGCACTGGTTGCTAAGGCAACTCTTGTGTTATGGTTCTTTCTCTGCTCAATTCTTGTCTTGTAGTCTATGAAGTCCACATCACTGAATGGAATAGCTTGCTGGAACACAAACATATGCAACAACAATTAGTCAGATCTGGCAATGCACTCAAAAAGAAAGTTGTCCAAAAGCGTTATTATGTAGCCACAACTCTCGTTTATACTTCCATTGGTATACATTGGTTCAATGTTTATAAAACCCACTGACACACTTACACTTTAAAAAATATATAGAAACAGCAGATAGACAATGCAACGTGTTCTGAGCTTGTTAGATCAGTTATTCTTTTGACTTTCATGCATCTTTGTTTTGTCTGTAGTATGACAAAGTATTGTATTCATTTATGAAATGCGAGGTCGAGAAGTGTTAGTCCGACATACAACCATTAGTCAGATCTGTCAAAGCACGGTGAAGCATACGGAAGAAAACGTGGCATAGAAGAGCAAAGAAAATCCTGCACACAGATGAGTCAACAATACAAAGTAATACAAAGACTGGAGCCATGCCCAGATTTCGCTGAATGGAAATCTCTGGGTCTGTAAGGGAATGGTCCCTAGCCGCAATTTGCAACTCTAGATTTTTTTATAATGGGATGAATCTAGAGTTGCAATACCCTCCATTGACTCCCTACTCATCCATTTGCGTTTGCGATCTGCTTGTATTGAACAACGTTAAACTCACCAACATTGTAGCTCTAGGCCAAGCTTGAATTATCCTCTTTCAATCTGCCGATCTTGTTTTTCATAAAAATCCCCCGTAGTCATGTTATGAGCTACTTTCTGTCAAGAAATTCTGTGCAAGTGATTCTTTTTCTAAGTGCTGGAGTTTGGAAGCGCTCGTCGTAAGTCACTGAACGGCCCTGCATGCATCTGTTTCGCATTTGCACATAATGCAGGAGGCAGCAGCGCGACCCCTTAATAAAAACGAGCGCTTCCAAACTCCAACATTTCTTCTTCTTGACAGAAAGTAGCTCATAACATGTCTACGGGGGATTTTTATGAAAAACAAGCTTGGCAGATTGAAAGAGGATAATTCAAGCTTGGACTACAGCTGCAATGTTGGTGAGTTTAACGTCGTTTAAGACAAGCAGATCGCAAACGCAAATGGATGAGTGGGGAGTCAATGGAGGGTATTGCAACTCTAGATTCATCCCATTATAAAAAAAAATCTAGAGTTGCAAATTGCGGCTAAATGGTCCCCTACTTTTTAAACCCACCCTTCAAAAAGAAATTGAAGTACAAGTCTTGTTAATACAGTAGAAATACAAGTATAACGTGAACTGCATCAACTTCAGGGTTACTTTACCAGAGTTTGTCATCCCCTGACCCTCATGGTGATTCCTGCTGTCCTTGTTGCCTCCATGTGTCACCAAATTCCTGTTTCCTGTCACTGCACATGGACAGGAAGTGAGGCGCTTCCCAGAGGGGAGACCCAGCAGAATGGGAGGATTGTTCTTTTTATTGCTGTCTTCATCCCTCCCCACCCCGCTGCCTGGCTTAATTAAGCACATTCCCACTAATAAACACACACACACACACACACACACACACACACACACACACACACACACACACACACACACACACACACACACACACACACACACACACACACACACACACACACACACACACACACACACACACACACACACACACACACACACACACACACACACACACACACACACACACACACACACACACACACACACACACACACACACACACACACACACACACACACACACACACACACACACACACACACACGTACAAAAGAGGAATACACACAGTCACAGGATACACACTCACAGACAAAAAGACTCCAAACGAGGGCAGTGATGTATAGTGCGGGTGCATCCAATGGAGGGAAATGGAGGGAAAGTCATTGATGATTGTACCCTTCACAATGGTCTGCCTGTATGTTGTAATACACTTAGTCAGACATTCTGAACACATTAGAGGCATCATCACATCCTGAGTGTGACACAGAGAAACATACACATGCACACACCTCTCTCTCTCTCTCTCTGCACACACATGGACATGGACCAAATAGCTTAAATTAACTCTAATTCAACTAGTGGGATAAATGATCATGTCTCCTGTCACAGTATTACAGTAAAGACTATACAGCATATCGTGATGAAACAAAATTAAACAAAATGGCATCATGGCGGAGAAAACTAACAAATGCATTGTGTTGCAAGCAGTTGTGCACCTCCAGCATTTTAATAATAATAAGCTGGAGGTGACCATCTGTGGTGAATGTTCACCACAGATGTGAACATTATGTGTGATTGTACAGAAACTAATCATTTTTATCGTTTTATTTCCACAATCTAACAGCAAGTTCTGAGGGGGACTAAATTAGTGTAATATTATTATATCGTTGCAAAGCTGAAACTTAAAGGAACGGACGAAAGAGCCACCACCAGGAGTGGAGCCTGCGGCTTAATTTGACTCAACACAGGGAAACTCAAACCTCTTTAATTCCTCTCTGAGGGATTACACAACCAGATGGCAATTAATTCATGGCGAGAGATAGCACTTACACACCAGAAATGGTGACATCTTCAAGACAAATTATGTCAAAACATTCACGTTCTAGGTGTCAAAAACCACCATTCCAGCACTATGCGAACAAACAAACATGCATGTGTCTCCATTCCTCTTCCCTTCTCTGGGTGTGAGCCAGCGGCAATGAGGTCAGAGGAAACAGAGGATCCCATTTCAGACCGAGGACCCCATCTGAGCCATGTGTGTTGCCAGAAACAGGATGTGATGTAAAAGCTGCCTATGGCGGGACAGGAAGTATGTTTCCCGCGCCTCCTCAAGTCTCCCCCTTCTGATTTCTCAGCAATCCGCTGAAGGGAAGGAAGCCCCTCCCCCCCCACACACACACGTCCATCCCCCCATCCTGCAGCTGTTCCTCCATTAGAGTGGAGCTGAGAGGTGATATGGGTCACCACCACATGTTGGAGGACAGAGTGTGGTTCTGTGGGCAGAGCGGACTTGAAGACCAGATTATGACAGTCTTTGTTGCGGATTATGTCCCAGTATTGCCACTGTGTGTGTTAAATCTAGTTTGGTGCTCCAGTGTGTGTGTGTGTGTGTGTGTGTGTGTGTGTGTGTGTGTGTGTGTGTGTGTGTGTGTGTGTGCGCGTGTGTGTGTGCGCGTGTGTGTGCGTGTATCCATTTATTTGTCCATCAAACAGGTTTATTTGAAAGCCTTTTTGAGACGATATTTGTTTGTATCACACAAGGGAGAGTGTATATATGTTTCCATGCAGTGCTTTTGTTCTTGAGAACAGGCACTATAGCAGATAAGTCAGGTCTCTTCTCTGAGCCAGGAGCTAGTGAGAGAGAGAAGGGGGGGGGGGGGGGGGCGGTGGAACTCCACTGGACAGATGTTGCTCATGAAAAATGAATTGTGAGAGAACAGAACAGAACGGAACATGCTCCCAAAATAGACTGACTGGCCAGATATTGAAGGCTGCTCGCAGATATAAGAAGATTACTCAATGATTGATAACAAATCTTATAGTGATTACATCCGAATACTGCTGACAAACAGTATCCCCCCCCCCCCCTCCCCCCCCCCCCCCCGCCCCACTTCAAATTCACAAATGAATGTTCCCGTTACTCCAGCGGAAGGAAAAGTGTCTGATTGAGGTAATATAGCGGGAACTGAGATGAAGTATAGGAGGGGAGGAGACTGTGGTTTTGGCTGGAGGAGGAGGAGGCCATTGGAGCAGTGCAGCCTGAACGTTGCTAGGACTAACTCTGCCCTGATTTAAAGAGACACAGTAATGTGCTGACTGCTGGCTCAACTAAAGCACAGAGATGGAGCCATAGCATTTGGAAGAAGAAACACACAATGCTCCCTTTCACTGTGGCAAGCCCTCTTTTCTCTCCATCTGAAAAGCCCCCCCCCTCTCCCCATTGCTCTTGCCAAAGCTTCTGTGCCTGTTTTTTCAGCTGGAAGGATGGGACTCAGGCAGGGAGAGATGGTTCTGGGTGGAGGGATTGGCCATGACTGAGGGGAATCTGATCGAGAGTGATGGAGAAGAGGATGAAAATGGGTTAATTGTCTGCCTCAGATTTTCCTAGAGGGGACGAGGAGAGTATTTTCAGCAGTGTTTCAGGCCCCACCCATGCAGGTTTATAGAGTCAAGGGGTCCAACACAGTGTGTAAAATGTGCTGATATGAGACAGAGGTCAGAACACCTGTTCATACTGTAAGGAAGCAGAAACCAAATAATCTAAAAAGACCATACGACGGGAACAGAAACAGAAGGCTGGATTGGTAACAGAAACCAAATGTTATTTGAAAATCAACAGCACATGCAGAGTAGAATGGCACAAGAGCGAGATGTAAAATCAATTGGTTTTCATCCACTAGACATGATACACAACAGTGTGCCTTTTGAGAGATCATAAGCTTCCAGCTGGGAGCTGGCACTATGTGGTTTGAGGGCACCCCCCCCCCCCCCGCCCCACCCTCTCCTATACTCAACCCCCAACCCAATCCCCTTTCACAAACTGCACACCCCATAAACACTTCCTCCTCCCCCAATCCAGCCACACACACACACACACACACACACACACACACACACACACACACACACACACACACACACACACACACACACACACACACACACACACACACACACACACACACACACACACACACACACACACACACACACACACACACACACACACACAAACACACACACACACAGCACTGAGCTGCAGAGTATCTAATCCATTTCCTCCACCACTGCAGTTGTCATGGAAACACAACATTCCCTATTCCCGGACTAGTGCAGAGGGAAGGAAGGAAGATGATAGGAGGGGAGAGAAGATATTAAACGTATAAAAGTCACAACAAAGAAGTCAATCTACCCTGAAGGATTACAGACCCAGTCCAAGTTCTTTATCTGTCTGCTCTGTACACAGATGAAGTGGCTGTGTGTGTGCGTGCTCACGAGCACGCCTTGCCGTTCTGTGAATGTGTAGTACGCTAGATATGCAGACTTTGACACAGAAGCATGTCGACATCCCAGCGCCATGGCGACAGGTGTTACCGCGGAAATGCTGCAGCTGCTTCATGGATATTTCAAGCTAATAAGCGTCCACTACTAAACCTCCCTCCCTCTCTCCTCTAGTCTACTCTTCTCCATTCCCTAAAACCAATAAACCCTTACACTCAGCAGAATGGAATGTAGATTCTGTGAGGAGCTCATCTTGACCTATGAACTACATCTAGGCTATGTACTGTATTAAAGTATTAAACTTATTTATGTTAGCCACAGCCTGGCATCCCTATTGTGGCCATGTTGTTATAGTTTTTATGTTTGTTTTATCTTTTCCTGTTAAAAAATGCTTTTTTTGTTTTTCAAATAATAATAATCGGAAATAGCAGATCTACAAGTTGCAGATCGGCTATTTTCACCATTTGTCCTACAACAAACTATATATGGCTTATGGTTTTAAGGTCACCGAAATTGAAACCTACAGTTGTATATCTCTTCATTTCAACAATGAATATATTATAAGGGTTATATTATTAAATCAAAAGTGTTCCCTCTGTGAATGGCTGGATATATCAACATATCAATTGACAAACACTTCAGGACACGCTTTTAACGTCTGACATTAAAAGCGTTACGGCAGTGGTTTCTCTGGACATACTGTATTGCAGTAGTTCTCTTCTAAAAGAGGTTTGATATGTCATGCAGGTTCAGAACTGTGACAGGGCTGTCTCACACCTGCCCACAGGCATGACTCCCTCTTGCTCTTTTTGAACAAGAGTGGAATATTTCAGGCAACTGTAGCACGTTATGACACTTATATGAAGAGTGGTAGAGTATGATAAACATAATGTAGTTTGACTCTTTTACGACGGGAGTAGAGAACTATAGTAGCTAGTTTCCTTTTTATGACATGGCTCTGTATAGGAAGGCAGAGTTACATTATGGGGTTCCTTGAAATAAAATAAAAGTTTGAGAACCACTGGTGAAGTAAAATATATATAGATGAGAGAAGAAAGAAGAAATGACATAATTTACTGCTCTCATAACACCAACAACTTCCCCCCACCCCCTGTTCCTCCTTCTCTCTCTCTCTCTCTCTCTCTCTCTCTAATGCACTCCCCTCCCTTCTCCGACTCTGTATTTTCCTCAGCCTACAAATGGCTGTTTTTCAGTGAAAGTCCCTTTCATCCGTTCTGTCCTATAATTGTCTTTGCAAGTTTGCATGCATCCAGTTGGTTTTCTCTTTCCTCCCACTATACTCTCGTGCTCGCTTTCCTTCCCCGTCTCAACACTAACCCAGAAAAATGTCTCCATCCCAGTCTCAGATAACAGGCTGAGCTCTGTCAGCTTTCTATCTCCTAAATGAGAGAGTGAGAGACAGAGAGAGAGAGGGAGAGAGACATGAGAGAGAGAGAGAGAGAGAGAGAGAGAGAGAGAGAGAGAGAGAGAGAGAGAGAGAGGAGAGGATGTTTCGGATAGGAGGCTGACACAGCTCAGACTTTGATCTGGGATGGAGCGGGACATTTTTCTGGGTTGGCGAGGCAGCGCTACACATGTTTCTCCTGCAGAATGACTGAGGTTCCTGGGAGTTTTCCTGCAGTATTATGTGTTGTCAGAGTGTGTGTCAATAAAGCTCAAATATTCATGTGCTCCTGCAACCGTGTCACACACGGCAGCATCAGATGATGTCGAGTCGCTCGCCGAGCAGCATAGACCTCCAGTTTCCATGGCAACCGCCCCACCATCCATTTCCACTCTGCCGCCTCGAGATGCTGGCTGGAGTAAGATGAGGTGGAGGAGGGGGTGGGGTGGTGGTGGTGTGTGTGTGTGTGTGTGGGGGGGGTCCCTGGCAACACACAGCAACAGAGTATAGACCGTGGAGACAGACAGATGGACAGACATATGCAGGGACTGACTGAGACCTGTCATCTCAGGCAGTAGATTACCAGGACAGAGGGAGGGAGTGAGACAGAGAGAGAGACAAGACAGTGAGACAGAGACATGGAGACAGTGAGATGTATACAGACAGTGATACAGAAAGAGGGAGACAGTGAGACAGTGAGATGTATACAGACAGTGATACAGAAAGAGGGAGACAGTGAGAGAGACAAGACAGTGAGACAGAGACATGGAGACAGTGAGAGGTATAGAGACAGTGATACAGAGAGAGGGAGACAGTGAGAGGTATAGAGACAGTGATGCAGAGAGAGGGAGACAGTGAGACAGTGAGATGTATACAGACAGTGATACAGAGAGAGGGAGACAGTGAGAGAGACAGACAGTGATACAGAAAGAGGGAGACAGTGAGAGAGACAGACAGTGATACAGAGAGAGGGAGACAGTGAGAGAGACAGACAGTGATACAGAGAGAGGGAGACAGTGAGAGAGACAGACAGTGATGCAGAGAGAGGGAGACAGTGAGAGAGACAGACAGTGATACAGAGAGAGGGAGACAGTGAGAGAGACAGACAGTGATGCAGAGAGAGGGAGACAGTGAGAGAGACAGACAGTGATACAGAGAGAGGGAGACAGTGAGAGAGACAGACAGTGAGACAGAGACATGGAGACAGTGAGAGAGACAGACAGTGATACAGAAAGAGACAGACAGTGAGAGAGACAGACAGTGATGCAGAGAGAGGGAGACAGTGAGAGAGACAGACAGTGATACAGAGAGAGGGAGACAGTGAGAGAGACAGACAGTGATACAGAGACAGGGAGACAGTGAGAGAGACAGACAGTGATACAGAGAGAGGGAGACAGTGAGAGAGACAGACAGTGATACAGAGAGAGGGAGACAGTGAGAGAGACAGACAGTGATACAGAGAGAGGGAGACAGTGAGAGAGACAGACAGTGATACAGAGAGAGGGAGACAGTGAGAGAGACAGACAGTGATACAGAGAGAGGGAGGGAGAGGAGGGAAGGGAGAGAGAGGGAGGGTCGGTCAGAGCAGGGAAAACAACAACGATTATATATACAGACGAGCACGGCGGAGGTGCAGACAAAGACAGTGTGTGCTTTTGAACAGGGGGCGATGTTTTGATCCCACGACGAGCAAGAAGAGCAGGCGGGTTGAGCGCACAAAGACACACAGCGAACGATGGCGAGGATGGATATGGAGCACTGAGCCCAGGGAGTGTCCTGTCCTGTCCTGTCCTGTCCTGTCCTGTCCTGTCGGCCAGCTGTGTCTCTTCCCCATGTTTACTCATGTGAGTGGGCTCTTTGTCCTCTCCACCCCCACCCCCTTGCGCCCCCCCCACCCACCCTGTACAGAACCAGGGACTGTAAGCTGCTTATACCGTATCTGCACAATGTGTCCTAAATACCCCCACCCACCCCATGATGCCCCCCAGTCTGTCTGCAGAGTGGATTCTACAGTGTCAGCACGTGACATTTTCATATGACCTCAACCATTTCTCCAGAATGGGTTCTCCAAATACTGGACTGGACATGTCTTTCTTACAATTTACAATTAAGGCATTTAGCAGACACTCTTAATCCAGAGCGATTTACAGTAAGCAATAACAAAAACATGCATGGTAATACAACATACATAAAAATCGTCATCATGAATCATACATAAGCTAAGAACCTAACAGTGGAATATATGAAACTATGCATATATAGCCTACTATAGTGCTATGTCTTTTTTTTATAATTTTTTCCATTTTTCACCGCTGTGACAATTATCTAATGTGATCCTGGGCTCTACACACACACCCTCCGCCAACCTGGGGAGAGCAACGGATTTGAACTTCATGCATGAGTGTCCAAGTTGCTCCTTTACACCTGACAGGGGGGAGTTTCCCTGGTTGGACATAGCGCGTGGAAGGAACACGTTATTCCAACCAGTTCCTTTCCCCTCCAACAGGCGCCCTGGCCAGGGGGAGGCAGCTTAGAGACCAGGACAGTGCTATGTCTACATAAAATGCTATCTAAGTTAGACAAGTGGAGCCTTTGCATACACCTGTAAGGTTGTTGGGGCTAGGGCAAGGGCTACGGCAAATGCTCCAGGCTAAGATGGAGTCTGAAGAGGTGGGTTTTCAGACTACGGCGGAAGATTGGGAGTGTGTCTGCAGCCTCAATGGCAATTACAGTTTCACTTTTCTTTTTTCAAGAATTATTTTTCACTTCCTTTTGACACGGATTTTTGAGTTCCAGTTCCACACCAACCAATTCGAACCAATTCATTTTCAGTGGAAAGCAAAGAACGGAAACAGTGGAACCATGTGTCATGTGGACTGCGGTCACGTGTGTGTTTATTATTTGTTATGATTAGTTTTACATATAGTTTAGACATATGAACTTGTAACACATGGTAGAGAAGGGGCCTGAGAGTGCAGAAATGTAATGCATGTGTATATGTATAAATGTAAAGTATATCTCGGCACTCTCAGAGTTACAATTGGCTAAAATAACAACCTAGCAACCTAAGATTGCTCTGGAGTATCTGGCTTGTATACTCCACTGCACTGTAAATATTTCCAGTTAAGTGGGATGCCATGCAGGCTTGGTTCCACTGTTCTGACCTCTGCTGACATGTCCTCTCCATGGATACAGAGCCTGGTAGGTCCACTGATTGTTTTTTGCAGGGGTCCTGGGCTCCTTTCAGCAAACTCTCTGCTTCTCTTCGTCTGTCTCTGTCAATCTAACTCATCTCAATTCAAACTGTTTTATTGGTAAAATCTCTCTCTCTCTCTGTCTGTCTAATGTCTATATATTGTTCGTTCATACTAGCCAATAGCCACATCTCTTCTTATTGCCCTCACTGTCTCCATGGCCCAAGGCCAGCCCCTGGAAAGGTCAGCTCTGACCAGCTGCCATTTCTCTGGCCTTCACTGGCCCAGGATGCAGTCCAATAACACTGTCTGTCTGTATCCATGACTGTCTGTCTGTATATCTATGACTCTCTGTCTGTGTTTGTGACGGTTGGTCAGCCATTCTGGAACCGTTCTCACTCTTGCCTCCATTTTATATTTCAGAATAAGGGAAGCAGTGAGGGGTCCTTGAAAAGAGAGAGAGAGAGACAGAGAGAGAGAGAGAGAGAGAGCAACAGAGAGAGAGAGAGAGAGAGAGAGAGAGAGAGAGAGAGAGGAATGCATATGCAGAAAGGGCAATGAAAAAAGGTGGAAATGAACAATGAAAGACTGGAATAGAGTGCCTGGAGACATGAGGACGATTAAAAATGAGATGGAGCGAGGAGAAAGAGGATGAGGATGGGTGAGGAAAGGAAAGTAGAGATAGGAGACAGCGTGAGGAGAACAAAAACGGCAAGAAAAGAGGGGGAAAGGGTCCCAGCGGGAGGCAAGCGTAACCATGGTTACTGCAGGGGCAAAGTGGTGACGTCATCCTCAGTAATAGATGCTTGCATGGCGGTGGTATTTCGGGGGAATGGCAATGCAAGGATGTCTTTAACCTCTATAGAAGATGCTTGGCATGGCGGTGGTGGTATTTCGGGGGAATGGCAATGCAAGGATGTCTTTAACCTCTTGGCATGGCGGTGGTATTTCGGGGGAATGGCAATGCAAGGATGTCTTTAACCTCTATATTTTAGAAAGCACATTATGCTCACACATGCCACCCATATAGACACAACAGTGGGCCTTTATGGTGGCTTCTCCATCATGACAACAGAGACTAGGAGCTTTATGGTGGCTTCTCCATCATGACAACAGAGACTAGGAGCTTTTCATGTGGTATATAAATGTCTGTGTGCGTTAGCATCAGATGATATTAACCTCTAAATGTCAGCATGGATGTAGCGTTGTTATGTTCCCCTCATACTTATAACGGACGTAGAGAGGGGTTATACATTATGTAGGTCAGACCTACACATGTGCATACGCGCGCGCGCACACACACGCGCACACACACACACACGCACACACACACA
>NC_136806.1:25657760-25855260 GCF_951216825.1 Electrona antarctica | reverse complement strand
TTTCCCTGTCCAGAAATGTAGTGGAGTCAAGCTACAATTTCTGGTCTTTGAAATCTAGTACTGTGAAAGTATATTATACAGATAATCAAGTAAAGCGCAAACAAAACAAATACAGTACTTAATTACAGTTACATTACTGTCCACCACTGGTTCTTTCTGTGTTCCTCTGAAAAGCCACAGAGTTTCAGACTTGGTTCTCTCTTACATGCTTATTTGCATAAGTCCCAGCGTGACTCCCTCCATCTCCTGTTTAATGAGACTGGTTCTACCGCTTCAGAATTGACAGTACAAACACACTCTGGATAAACCCAGTCACATTCATGCTAATATTTAGGCTACTGATTCTGAGTATGGAGTCCGGGGACCTCCAGGGGTCCTTGAGGGTGTTCCATGGGGTCCAGCTAAACCCTTATGGGTCTGTACTCTAACTCCAAGAGTGTACTCCGAGAGAGGATTGTAGTGTGGAGAAATCATATCAAATGGGGGTCTGTGGCCCAATGCATATCAAACAGGGGGTCCTTGAAATTAAAAAAAGTTGAGAATCACTGATTTAGGCCATGCTGAATTACGCTTGCAGTGCATGTCTTATGATTGGAAGGATTTCTGTTTCTCTCCTGGGTCAAAGGGGAAAACAGACAGACAGGGTTTCCATGATGGGTAGCTAGTGTGACAGGGTGGTACATGGGCAGAGGGGCTGTGATGATGGGTAGCTAGTGTGACAGGGTGGTACATGGGCAGAGGGGCTGTGATGATGGGTAGCTAGTGTGACAGGGTGGTACATGGGCAGAGGGGCTGTGATGATGGGTATAGGTAGTGTGACAGGGTGGTACATGGGCAGAGGGGCTGTGATGATGGGTAGGTAGTGTGACAGGGTGGTACATGGGCAGAGGGGCTGTGATGCTAGTGTGACAGGGTGGTACATGGGCAGAGGGGCTGTTAGTGTGACAGGGTGGTACATGGGCAGAGGGGCTGTGATGATGGAGCTAGTGTGACAGGGTGGTACATGGGCAGAGGGGTGTGACAGGGTGGTACATGGGCAGAGGGGCTGTGTGACAGGGTGGTACATGGGCAGAGGGGCTGTGATGATGGAGCTAGTGTGACAGGGTGGTACATGGGCAGAGGGGCTGTGATGATGGAGCTAGTGTGACAGGGTGGTACATGGGCAGAGGGGCTGTGATGATGGAGATGTGACAGGGTGGTACATGGGCAGAGGGGCTGTTAGTGTGACAGGGTGGTACATGGGCAGAGGGGCTGTGATGATGGAGATGTGACAGGGTGGTACATGGGCAGAGGGGCTGTTAGTGTGACAGGGTGGTACATGGGCAGAGGGGCTGTGATGCTAGTGTGACAGGGTGGTACATGGGCAGAGGGGCTGTGATGATGGAGATGTGACAGGGTGGTACATGGGCAGAGGGGCTGTGATGATGGTGTGACAGGGTGGTACATGGGCAGAGGGGCTGTTAGTGTGACAGGGTGGTACATGGGCAGAGGGGCTGTGATGATGGGTAGCTAGTGTGACAGGGTGGTACATGGGCAGAGGGGCTGTTAGTGTGACAGGGTGGTATATGGGCAGAGGGGCTGTTAGTGTGACAGGGTGGTACATGGGCAGAGGGGCTGTGATGATGGAGATGTCACTCAGCGGTGTGAAAGCACAGCCAATCGTTTGACATGCGCTGGTCCGTGTTAATCATCCGCTAATTGGGCGTCACGTGGAGAGTGTAGTACAAGCAGCCGAGTAATTTGATCAAGAGCATATCATTAAGATATGATGACCGATGCAGGGGCAGGACAGATACACATGCATACATAGCACACAAACACATATGCACACACAGACACACATGAACACACACTGTCTCACATAGTCTCTCTTGCGAGCGCGTGCACATGCACGCACGCACACAGCTAGCCAAAGCTATTATTTTCCATTTGTCAGCAGTCAATACTGCCAGTCTTATTATTTCTTCTCCCGTTCCCCTGGAAATGGTAGTCTAGTGGTATAAATTGTGTTCCTGCAGAGTGAGAACGTGGAACGTTGAGAGATGGCCATTCTAAACAAAGTGGGGCTTTTAATCTGCATTTCTCTGAAAGGTGGAGAGAGAGAGAGAGAGAGAGAGAGAGAGAGAGAGAGAGAGAGAGAGAGAGAGAGAGAGAGAGAGAGAGAGAGAGAGAGAGAGAGAGAGAGAGGGGTCAGTATCCCAATAAAACATTTTGAGTTGCATTGACAAGTCTGGTGTGTGCAGCCGTGTTAAAAGGACAATGATGCACATGCCAGAAACCTGGCATTCCAGACGTGTGTGTGCGCGCACACGTGCGCGCACACACACACACACACGCATGTTACATGTCTCTGGGCCGGGGGACACTAAAGAGACGGAGAGATGGAGAAAGACAATAGAGAGAGTGAAGGGCTGAAGGCAGACGACCAGACAGAGCTGATGGAGGCAGAAACAATAGAGCGAGAACACATCTGTTGTGTATGTATGCAACCTGATGGTCTATTTCCTTCTGTACAGCTGAGGTCACAGCTCATCTTGTCCCTCCTCCAGGGGACGGGGGGACGGGGAGGGGCGGTGAGATTTTCTACAAGGTTCACTTTGCTACCTGGAGACCGACAGCCTCCTGCAGCCAGCCAATCAGGCGCTCTGAGAAGCAGCCTCCTGCACTGCCATTGGCCCTGTGCTCCCGGGGAACAGGCTCCTCCATCAATGGCCGTGTCATTGTGTCGCCTGGCAGCACTCGGGCCATTTATGCTCCCCCTGTTTAGAAGTCCTTTCTTGAGCAGAGAACCCCCCCCCACCCCCCCCCCCACCCCCCCCCCACCACCCAGCTCATGCATGCACAAACACATACACAAATCTACCCCCTACTCTTCAGAACGTCTCAATGAGAGGCAGAGGGAGTCTGGGAAGGAATCAGGAGAACTTGAAACTCATAGTAATGAGCCTTCCTGGGTGTTTTAATTGATCAGAATCCAACCAGAGCAAACACAGTCACTTCCATTCATTTACAAAAAAAAATACTTCCATTCATTTAATTTCCTTTCAAAATAATCTTCCTAAAGAGACAATATAAAGTACTCTCCAGGGATGAGAGTGACAAACACTCTTAAAGTGGTGGAAGAATACCACAATGCAGAAATAATATGTATTTGATATTTACTTGATTAAAAGTATAAAAGTTTTGGCATCAAAATAAAAGTAGAAGTACTCATTGTGCATAACGTTTGTGTACAGTATACACAGTTTCCTGGTTAGTCAGCAGACTATATACAGTACAGACTAATAGTGCAGCAGAGTTGAACATAAATGTGCCACATATGTACAACCATTGCACAAATAAACCAGTAAGACGCCTGAGGGCGAGAAGCGACCTCGCCCTTCGCATCCGCCTGAGTGACAGCAGACTGCTGGGTGAGCGCTGGCGCTTTGGCATGGGGGGTCAGATCAACATATGGAATGAATTCTGTACTGGCCATATATGGAGCGTGTCTTGAGTGTACAGGTCAGATCAACATATGGAATGTCAGAACAGGTCAGCTCCATATATGGAGATCTAAGGGTGGCAGCGGGGGGCAGTTTCTTGAGTGTACAGGGTTTGATGAGGGCCCAGGTAGGGCCGGGCCTTAATTTTCGGGCCTGTTGAGAACGCGGCTGCATTAATAACTTTGGGGCAGGCCCGTCTAGAGTTTAAATGGGCATATATCAGTCAAAAGGGAGACATCAAAGAGGAAGGATGGATGGGGAAGGATCAACATATGGAATGTCAGAACAGGTTCTGACATATATCCATATATGGAGATCTAAGGGTTTGAGGTTAGATGCAGAGTTGCTGGCCAATATTGATGACATATGGAGATATATGGGCTTAATTGCAACAGCAGGTCGCATTTACTATCAGGGATAACCGATAGTCACGTGATGTCTCGAGACCTGGGCACCATACAGTAGGCCTATATGGGGGCTTTCCCATGTATGGGGATTTTGAGTGATGGACATAACTGTACGACACAAGTTAGCTGAAATTGATATATACAGATCCCTGCGGCTAACATGTAAAGGTAACAGGATATATGCTCTGACTATGTGTTTATTTAAGCACACAAGACGTTGTGTGCAAACACACACACTTGGTACATCCAGACACACCGGCGTCGATCCAAACAAGAACGCACCCATACGTTCAGTCAAATACTCCAGAGTGCAAAACAAGTGGGCGCTTACAAATCACACATACAAATTATAGGGTGGGCAAGCCGGCGCGCGCACACGCACACGCACACACACACACACACACACACACACACACACACACACACACACACACACAGTGCAGTCAGTGTTGCTCTCTAATTCACAGCACTCCTCTTTTGTCTCTTAACTAATCATTTTCATCACGGCCCACACTCCCTCCTCTCCACTCACTCTCTCACTGTCATTCACTCTCTCTCCTCCCCTCCCCTCCACTGGATGTCCTTCACTCACTCCATCTCTGCTATACTGCAGCAGTGCTTTTCAAACGTTTTGTGGCCCAATCTCACCATGAAAATAGCCGATGCAACGCGCTGTGAGCTGGTAGAGTAGTAGAGTATTTTTCACAGAGAAGATTGTGTGCACATCTTAATGCCTATATTTAGGCCAGGTGCTGGATGTCAGGCATCAAGGCAAACATCAAGGAAGAGAAAGAACAGGTCTTCATCAGGCAAATATCTATTATATTTGTCTGATGAAAACCTTGTAGGTCGAAAGTTCGAAACGCTGCAATTTGCTGCCTCTATAAATAAAGTAAGTCTCGGAGCTCTATAAACTAGTGTGCGTGCGGATGTTCTTTCTCTTCCTTGAGATCTGCTATTTTGCCCATTTGTGAACTGAAACATTTTGGATGAAAATTTAAATAATAATAGTAAAAAAAACTTTGAATGTAAAACATGTCACCTGGCAGGGTGTAGAACTCCTCACTGTTGCAGTCTGGGATCATCTCCTCTGTCTCTTGTAGCCAGTAGCCGTGTGTACTGTACATGGATCCTATGGCTCAGAGCAGGTCATGCTGTATCGAATCAAATGCCTTTTTGAAATGAATAAAACACAATACATGACATAGGTAGGGTATATAGGATATAGAATTTGCCTCTGTATTGTGAAATGTGTACAAAATACTGCTATAGTATTACATATCAGTGATACATGTGTGGTTATTACAATATCCCTATGCAGGCACACCTGGACAGCGTTTGTTGAAGCTGTATCTCAGTGTTTTAAACCTCCGTCGTTGATCATCTTTACCCTGTATGTTCCAGGCCATCAGTCTGTTCCTTTAACTCCTCCTCTCTATTGATCATCTTTACCCTGTATGTTCCAGGCCATCAGTCTGTTCCTTTAACTCCTCCTCTCTATTTCAGGATCTCATCATTTCCATCCCAGAGATCCTGCGCTGACGCTCCCATCAAGCCACCTGACCTCAGCACACACGGCGTGATTTATGCCTGTGTCATGGCAGAGGGGGAATGAAGAGGCCTATGCTTGCATGAAAGGGAAGGATGAGGCTGATGGAGGGAGAGGCGAGGGAGCACCGTGATGGAGGGAGAGGCGAGGGAGCACCGTGGAGTGGAATGGAAGGATGAGGCTGATGGAGGGAGAGGCGAGGGAGCACCGTGGAGTGGAATGGAAGGATGAGGCTGATGGAGGGAGAGGCGAGGGAGCACCGTGGAGTGATGGAGGGAGAGGCGAGGGAGCACCGTGGAGTGATGGAGGGAGAGGCGAGGGAGCACCGTGGAGTGATGGAGGGAGAGGCGAGGGAGCACCGTGGAGTGATGGAGGGAGAGGCGAGGGAGCACCGTGGAGTGATGGAGGGAGAGGCGAGGGAGCACCGTGGAGTGGAATGGAATGTGGACGACTGCGTTGGGACATTAAAGAGGAGGAGAGGAAACGGGCGTGTCGTCTTCGTATTTTGCACAGCAGCATCCACGTGTATGTTAGGACGGTCATGCAGGACTGTCTGGGACTCTGGTTTGTTCCAAAATGCTTCAAGATTGAAACAAAACAAAAAAACCTGGTCAATTGCTTTTTTTTACTAGTTTTCGAATTAACTATGGCACATTTTTGTGTAAGAAACTTAAAGAAAATACTGTACACAAAAAATTCTTCCTCCTTCCATCCTACCTGATGATCATGGTTTAGGGTGAAAAAAAATCTTGGCACCCCATCTTTGAAACAAAAAAGAAAGAAAGAAAAAACACTAAACTAGAGATATACAGCATGCCGATTGTTAATGTAACTCTAAAAGTGCAAAAATGTAAGGATTGTTTCTTTACACTTTTTTTTTTACACATATTACCAGAATATGTGCAGGCTGTATCGGAGAAGAAGATGAAAGCACCATTATGTCATTTCAGTGGCTAAAACCAATCCCTGACCTCACAAACACAAACTTGCTTAACCAGGCCACTCCCAATACAGTGACTGCACGCACACACACACACACCCCCCCCCCCCCCCCCCCCCATGTGGGTGACTGACCACACACACACACAACCACTTAAATTCAGAGACATCATTCAGAGCACACAAGTAGACCGTCGGACACACACACACACACACACACACACACACACACACACACACACACACACACACACACAGTCAATAGCAGAGTGCCGCAGTGCATTTATGGCTTTATTTTGATTAGGATCACATGCTACAGAATGACTGGCTGGTTATTTATGTCTTCAAAGGAGAGGAAGAATGACACACACACACACACACACACACACACACACACACAAACCCTCTCTTTTATTGTCAGTCGAGATCCAGTAATGCTCTATATTTCACACATGGTGTGTGTGTGTGTGTGTGTGTGTGTGTGTGTGTGTGTAAGCAGATCTAGCCTATGATGAAAGGGAGTCAGAGCTCCTTGGTTGAATTAAGTGACCCATTAATGAGAGCAAAGGTGAAAGGGCGGGTTCACCAAGGACTCATTCACACTCTGAATGACAGCTGGTGTAGATTTCAAGGCTCTGAAAAATGGCCACAATCTTCCTCTGCTTTTAATGTGGAACTGCTCCTAGAAGATTATTTCCAATGATATTCCAAACAACTCCATCAGAAAACAGACTACATTGTAATGTTTTATGCCATCACAGAGGAGTGCTGCAGATGTTCTGCATGTTTGAAATAACATTCATATAGTGAAGTCTCCCACTGAACTCAAGGTGATTTTGTCCAGCTCTTTTTGTTGCCATGGCACGGTGTTGTTTTGTGGTGTGTTCCCAGTCAGACAAGGCTAAGAAGAAGCCTGCACATGGAGTCCATCACCGGAAATCATGACATATCCTGGTTGAAGTGATAAGATCTGTTTGACTTAATGCAGGGATCACATTAGCTCGGGATCTATCAAGGACGAGAGCACATGGAGGGGGGGGGGGGGGGGGGGGGGGAAGGGGATAGTGTGAGGTGTACTATGTAGGGTAGGAAAGTAGAAAGGGGAGACACAATGAAACACTTTACATTTTGTCGTATGACACGTCACGAAAAATAACAGATTTTGGTGGGGTAGTTTAAGATTATTTCTTTCGAGGGACCTGGATGTACGACACTATACATTTGCCTTCAGGCGTAGTGCTCTTGATGTCCTTCTCACACACTTCTGCTACAAGTGAGGCATAATGTAGAAGACTAATAGACTATAGCAGTCACTCGGAAGCTATGAAAATGACCGTGTAAGGTAAGTCACAGAAACACATGAATTCTGAGTTTGTGTCAGTGAAAATGACATCCCCATTGTATATTCTACTGCTACCTTTAGCATTTATACTATGCTGCCATATAACAGTGTTTATACTGTAAGAGTGAGAGACGAGCGAGGGGCAGATACAGAGAGAGAGGGAAAGAGTTTTCCTCTTCCCCTCTCTGTAACCCCAGAGAAATGGGCTTTAGATGGAATTTCCTCTGGCAAAGAACCAGGAACCACTCTGATTTTGACATCTCACACACATGCGTGTATGCAAACTCTCTCTCAGACACACAAGCACACACACCCCTCGCTTTCCATCATAACATCCTCAACACAGGCACACTACCAGATGAGTACATGGTGTGAGTATTTCATGAAGAATATAAAGAATAGCTTTACAAGACTGAAAGAATGACAGAGTGAACTTACTGAAGACATACTGTTTAATGGTTTTGTGTAGCAAACAGAATGAACAACTACGCAGATTATTCAGTATACAGGATATCAGCGCTCTTTCCAACAAACAACAAAAAAAGAAATACTCTCCATTGACATACATTAAAAATTATCAACCATAAAAATTCACATAGAAAAGAATCTCTTAAAAAACAAAAGAAAAACAAATAAATCAACAGAAGGAATGAATTGTTTGGTGGAAAAAAGAAAGGAAAGGAAAAACACATTTTGATATCTTTTTTATGAAGCCCTCCTCAATGTTAAACACATGTCATCATTTCAATAAAGGTTTCAAAGAGATACATGGCATCAAGTCCATTTATCAGTGGGTGAAATGCCACAGAAACCACAACATTGTGTTGAGTTTCTGGCTATAGTTCAACCACAGCCTGACAGTGTAAATGTATTTTTGAGTCAGAGGAAGACATTCGACTCGTTTGCTTGTGCTTGACTTACAACACAGCAGGCAGGGTAATCTGAAGGATATGCTAGCACCGCTAAGGTTGGATATCATTGTAAATTACTGACACTTACAATATTAGGTAAGTACTATTATCAAAAGTTGGCTCTCTGACAATTGAACATATTCACATGGAAGCCATTTTGCTCTTGCATCATACTTGGGATTGGGAACCTGAGCTCCCCCAAGTATGACATAAGAGTAAAGGGTGAAATGCTTTGATGAGAGGGATGACTCATATACTGTGAGAGGATTGAAGGATGAGAGAATTAATGAGGAAGAACAGCCAGTGGAACAAAGCACTGATCGAACTCTCAAATCAGGAACTTCTGAGTTTTTCTTTTGACCTTTCAAGTGCCTTTGAGCTAACTGGTGGATGTACAGTATTGTGTCTGTATAGGAATAAATATGATCGATTTTTAGCTGGGACATCATGGCAACATTGTGATGGCTACAAAAAGCAAGGCCAGGCATTCCGCAAGTGGTTATTAGGTTCAGCTAAACACACGCACACAAGCATATAAAGAAATGCAAGCACGAACATAGACTCGTGTCTGCAGCTTTTGGGCAGTTTTCCAGTGTGCAGTATATCCTGAGCAGGAAGAAAACAGTGCCGTTTATGAAATCTAGCATTTAACAGTACAGTAATTACAGATGGCTGCACATACTGTAGGCCTACGTGCATGTGCACAGAGACGTGCGCACCAACAGACACGTGCAGAAGGCTGCTCACACTAACTAAATATACCCAGCTGGCTCCATTCGAACAGACAGACATCCTAACCCACACAAACACAGGCAAGCAAACATTTCACCGGCTGGGAACTGGTATGGAAACACACATCCAAGACAAATTCTGTGTTGTGTTGGTTCTAATGACTCATCAAATGGGACATTATTGACCTTATTACTTCCTTTCACCAATTTGTTTACTCTAGTGGATTCTAAGATCAGAAGAGAAGACAAGAAGAACGTGCACAGTCCGGTGCCCCTTTGTCAGCTGAAATAACATGGTGCCAATTGTTAACAAGTGTAAAATAAGTGGTATTTTATACCACACATCCAAAGACAGCAGAGCTACAAGCTCACAATGCGTCTCCACGCAATGGCTATTTTCGCCAAAAGATATTTAGTGTAGGGAGGAAAAGGGAGGGGGGCCAAAGACCCTTAGGGGACTCCAGTCAATTAAGTATATAAGGGTTTAAGTGGTTAAACGACAACTAACTCAATTATCAATATGCACCTGGGAGAACACAATCCCTTCTCGGTGAGTAAAACATTCTCTGAAATAACCACCATGGTGTGATGATAACTGCTGGTGAAAAGGGGTTTGATTGGTCCACACACCAGCCAAGGGGGGTTTGATTGGTCCACACACCAGACAAGGGGGGTTTGATTGGTCCACATACCAGCCTAAATCTAAATGGGTAGAACCAGGGCTGAAATGACAAGACTGCATCCATAATTGATTGGCACTTCTTTCTTAACATATATGTAAAACATTAACATGAACATACAGTATATCAGACAAAAGCAATAATAATAATGCAAAGATGATTCACAGGTCTTGAACAAAAACCCCTACAAAAAAAAGAATGAAAGAAGCGAGTGTAAAGTGGTCTCGGCCTGGGACGTCGAGAAGACTTCATGTTCTATTACTGCATCATGGTATGTCCAGTTTCAAATGAACAACCAATCACAATAAGATCAGGAATTATTGTAACAAAAAACAAACAGACAGATCCCTCCTGAGTAAGTCTTTGGATTCTCCCAATAAAACAGACATTGATATAGTAAGAGAGACAGAAACAGATGTGCAGTGAGCGTTTAAGTTTCTATGGCAGTTGCAAAGGTCCGACAGCAAGTTTAGTGGCCAAAGAGAGGCCAGCCCTCATCCACTGCCCCTCCCGCCGTCTGTCCCCAAAGTACATACAGTATAGGTCCCTTTTGATGAGGGAGGGGCGGAGCAACACTTTTCATTTAAGCTGATATTCGAGCGAACAGAAACACGTTACCTCTGGACACTGACCTCAGAGCAGATAAATATTGGCTCCCAGTATTGGCGAAGGAATGGATCTGGATGAGACATGGCTGACCCCAGATCTGTGCTCAAAGGACAAGATTGTCTAACTGGACCGAGACAGCGCGTCCTCCAATAAGTCCTCAAGTCCTCCAATGACCCCGCCCCTTCTAGTTTAGGCTCCTCGTCTATTTTCATCTTCTTCTTGGGTGTTTTGCTGGACGGGACGGCGTCCTCCTGCATCAACTCTTTGGCCAGGATGTTGGTCACTGCATGTCCAGCTCGTCGGTGGTTGGCTGAGACAGAGAGAGATAAACTCAGTTAATGGTCATATTCATGTCAAATACCAAAAAGGATCCAGATATGCCGGTGCATGCCTTGAGGTGACATATCTGGAACTAAAGCGCATGCAACACAGACACTGATGTCAGTCAGCGATAGATGCTTCTTACATCGATGACTGCAAACACTGTAAACACAGTCAATTGAAATGCAGTCTGTATGAACACAAAGACAGCATTCATCAGATGACACACACACACACACATGCTCACGCATGTGTCTTGCAGAACATTTATATGAAGGGAGACGCATGGATGGATGGAAGCAAGGAAACTTAATTGCTGTGTATGTGTGTATAGCATAGTGCAACATCCTTACTGCTCATGTCAGATAAGACCTACTTTTATGAGTAGGAGTGGAAGGAGAAAGAGGATGAGAGAGAGAAGGAATGGGAAAGGGGTAAGATGCTTTGATGAGAGGGATGACTCATACTGTGGGAGGATTGAAAGACGGGTGAATAGGGAAGAGGGGAACATGGATGGAGGCTCAGAGAGAGAGAGAGAGAGAGAGAGAGAGAGAGAGGGAGAGAGAGAGAGGGAGCGAGAGCGAGGGCGAGGGCGAGAGAGAGAGAGAGAGAGAGAGAGAGAGAGAGGGGGAGAGAGAGAGGGGGGAGAGAGAGAGAGAGAGAGAGAGAGAGAGAGAGAGAGAGAGAGAGAGAGGGAGAGAGAGAGAGAGAGAGAGAGAGAGAGAGAGAGAGAGAGAGAGAGGGGGGCAGGGATGGGTGGAAATGGAAATAGAACGACTGTGACAGATTGTGCCCTGAGGTTGCAGTGTAGTTTTTATTCCTTTACCTGCTTAGTCTGTGAATTCCTCTGTGCACCCTCACATACACCAGCAGCTCTCGCTCTCTCTCCCCCACCCACCCCAACCCAACCCTTTGCCGTTCTATATTTTCCTGCATGGGAGGACAGCTGTGCGGCAACGGCCATTTTGAATTATATAGGTCAGTGGGAGATTGTGTTGTGCTTGGGGTTGTTGTGGTGTGAACATATGTACTGTATATATACAGTACATATGTTTAGCACTCTTCAAGCGAGACAATGTGAACAGGTACACGTGTTAAAAGACACGTGCAGACACATGCACACGCACACACACACACACACTTGCAGTGATATACCGAGTTCCTGTTAATCTGCGAAACGAAGGTAGTTAGACCCTGCTGTATGCCATGATGTAAACAGGAGGAGCACACATGCAAATGAACCATGGATATACAAACACTGCACTCACGCACACATGGTTCTGATGGAAATCAACACGATACACAATAAGCACACAGGCAGACAGTGCACGTGCACGAATGCTCGTGCATACGCACACACATCTTTACCGGGCAGGTTTCCAGGACTAGCTCTGACAAAGACACGATTGAGTCTGGGGAGGAAGAGCAGGAGAGAGAGTGAGAGAAAGAGGAAGGGGGAAGAGAACGGTTAACACTTGACTTCTTTAGACCCAAGTCTCAGCTGGCCTGATCAACACAGACAGTTGGGGTATCACATTATCACTGCACGCGCACGCACACTCCATGTCTACCCCGGCTCCACTTTCATCTTCCTTCGAATGTCTCCATCAACCATTAACTCACTAATTAGATATTATGCAAATGACCTCAATAGACAGATAAACCTGTGCTATATAGAGACTTGTCCCAAAAACCCAGCCCATGTCTGTCAACATAGATCCTCTCTCTCCGTCTCACTGTCAGTAGAGAAGAATGGAGGCATAAGAGTCAATGGACCATATGCAGACTGCGGCCATATAACCAGAAAAGTCCTATCTAATTGTATTAAACAATATCAAATGTACAAAAAGCTTGAATTATCCTCTTTCTATCCTCAAAGTGTTTGTTTCATAAAAATCCACTGTAGACATGTTATGAGCTACTTTCTTTCCTTGCAGGCGATTATTTTAAGTGTTGCATTTTCGAGGTGTTAGTTAGATATCACTCAACTGCCCTGCGTACCACCTGTTTGGAATTTGTACATAACGCAGGAGGCAGCAGGACATTGCTTTACTGAAAACGAGTGCTTCTAAACTCTGATGGCAAGATGGCCGCGGTCTGGAAATGGTCAATAAGTGACCCTCAAACCATCAGGGGAGAGAGATACATTTGTAAAAGCTAGGTTTAATACCAGAGTGACCTTCCATTCCTTACAAGTTTTTCATTTTTGATATATTCTTATTTTTATATAGGGCATTATGTTTAGGGTTTATTTTGTTTTGTTGTATTTTGTTTTGTGTTTTCTGTATTGCGTTCCTTGCGTGTTACTAGTCTAGTTCCAGGCCCCGACCGTCAGATGTAGGTTAACGACATGCCCCGGACCCAAGAATGATCGCAGGTCGCAAGATCTGACGAACTCACGCAGGGTGACCGCAGTCGCACCCACTTAGGAGACTGTTCATACCATTGGCAAGGACTGAATGTGGGTCAGTTAAGCCATACAGAGTAGTGTCCTGGTCAAAACTGTATCAGGCACTCTTCCTGCATGTGTTCAATATCTGTCAACACATACTCATCCAAAAACAGCAAAACAAACAATTGGCCCTGCCATAGTGATGTACTAAGACTAGTACTCTCTTTCCAGCATTTCAGTGACTCTCTGGATAGCAACAGCTCAAAGATGACCCTGGCACCAAGTTACCAAATTCATTCATCTGAATCCACCCATAAAAATGAGCACATGGCCATGCCTGTGACTCAGTTTGAGTTTCCACCGCCTGAATACCCCCCTGAGAGATGGAACATGGCGCCCACAACAAAGGCTGTGTTAAGCCCTGTTTACAGGTGGGCGTGAGACTGAGTGGAGAGGAAAACAGGACAAAAACATTGTAGTGAAAGGATCACCTGTAACAAATTACACTGCAGGAGACTCCGTAATGACTGGCTGAAGATGAACAAATCTCTTTGTTGTCTAATATACAGTATGTCTGCAGCCCGTGTGTGTGTGAGAGAAAGAGAGGGGGAGAGATCGAGTCAGTCTGTGAGATACAGACATCGCTATGAAACTATTTTTGATTACCATATTCAGTACAAATAATATATAATAGTATAAATAATAAATAAATTATTGATACAGAGACAGTCAGACAGTCAAGACTAACTGGAGACGAGAAAAACAGTTTCACATACCAGAGCATGTCTGAAATAAATGTCAGAGCTGAAATCGACATGTAAATATGAAATAAATGCTTAATCATGTAGCTAGGTGTAATGTTAGTGAGACCACAGAAGTGAACCTTTCAAGCCTGTTTTCTCAACTCGCTGTTTTCTGCAAGACATTACTCTATAAGCCATATCGCTAAAACTGGTGGGTCAAACTGAACAACCAATGTCAATTTGAAGCTATGATTTCCTGCTTTCATATGACATGGGAATTAAAAAAATAAATAATAATCCAATGACTTAGCCTCAGTCAGAAACGGTCACTTCCCATTAACTAAACATAATTAATTCAAACAATGCCTAAACGTAACCATACTAACAATGCCAAATCTTAACTATGCCCCAGACCGAATAACATGAATAAAATCACGTGTCCTAAAAACATGAAGGGTACATGGACAGGTCTGCCAAATGGCCTCAGCCATCTTTATGCACTTCCCACTTCCCATTAACTGTCCTATTTACCAGCAGCACACCAGTGGCATTCTTTAGCTGGAGCAGTGACCGAATAACATGATGGTGTGTTTCTAGATGCAGACACTGTGATGGGACTCTCCATCACAGTGTCTCCAGTTCACCAGGGGCTCAGATCGCCCTCTTCAGGCTTCAGTAGGTAATACAATGCTGCTTCTCTCACTGGAGACACTGTGGAAAGGGTGACGTCATTGTGAACCTCTGAAATTATTGTGTGTTTGTTGGAGTATACAATACATATCGAGAGTATACTATATTATAATTGTCTGTGTGTGAGTATGCGTGTCATGATGTATTTTGGTAAAGTATCCGATTGGTGTACCATATGTATGTATATGGTTATGGTCCTTTGTTGTGTCAGGGTGCATTTGTGAAGTCATTGCTCTTTTAGAAATGCTTTGATCGGCGTGTCTCTCATTGAACACTATAGTGTGTGTGTGTGTGTCTATGCTGTGTGGGCACAACTGGTTCCTGTGCTGTCGGCAGAGCCAGCGTGTGCCTCTATTGTTGCTGGTCCTTTATCTCATTTTGTCTGTTGTGATTGGTACTTTGTCAACCAGCCTCTGTCACGATTGGTCGGTTTTGGCCAGGGTCCTGACCTGGCAGATGGTTCTATAGAAGGTGTTTAGATACTTATGTCATTCCTACACACAACACACTTTTATTGCATCAAAGATACACATGCTTGCACCTGCATGTGCTCACACGCACACACGCACAATGTGTCTGTAGTCTGTAACAGTGGTCAAGGACGTGTGTAGGCCTTGTATGGTTATGTGTGGTGTGTGAAACAAGTGTGTGTGTGATAACAATTGAAAAGGCATGCGAGGCCGACTGTTCACTGGAACACAATATTTCTTCACAAATGTGCGAGAGTATGTATTGGTATGCAAACATGCATGCATGTCTTTTGTGTTGGCAGGCGAGCATCTGGCGTGTGTGCTGGTGGTGTGTTTTAGTATGTGTCTGTGTGGGGGACACACGCACACCGACCCACACACAGAATAAAAGGAGCAAACCAGACAGACGGAGGGTAGGCAGCTGTGGTCCCTGCATGCCCTCTTTCCACACACACACACACACACACACACACACACACACACACACACACACACACACACACACACACACACACACACACACACACACACACACACACACACACACACACACACACACACACACACACACACACACACACACACACACACACACACACACACACACACACACAGGTCAGAGGTGAGGCCATGCATCTCCTCAGCCTCGTGGCTCTCCATTCAGTCGGATGGCTGTGACACAATGAGCATGACAACAACTTCAATAGGGCCCCAAACAGCCCTTTAACTCCTAGCGTGACGTATGCAGACGCTACAGCTGTGAAGGGAGGAACAGGAGGGAAGGGGAATTAATCCATAACGAGTGAACGCTTCAAAGGTTCTGAAATGCATCAAATACACAGGGTATATATAAACTACTGCTTGTAGATGAAAATACATTTGAAGTGAGGGGCACCTTTTTGCCCACAGCGTGGGCCTACACATAAACTAAGATTTACAAATTGATCAAATCACAGATTCATCTTATTTGTCCTGTTTCTGGAGAGAATGTTGTTGTTTGGACAGTCCTCTGAGATACAGTAAACAGTGCCACAATCTACAAACTGAGTGTTGTTCCCCATTAAATAAACACAACAAAATAATCGATCAACAGGTGGCAAACACTTCCTCTATCGATCTATCTATCCTGCGTTGTTTCTTGTATGACAAGAAATATGTATTTTGTAGGCCACATGACGTCTTAGGTCGAAATGTAGTGCCCTAAACGACTCCTATTCCCAGCTTTGTGTGTAGCACATAGTGATTTGATTGGCTGAGTACGGAATGTGATGCATGATGATGTATGACGATAAGAGCGCCCTTCACTTCACACGAGTGTGATTTCTTTCCCATAGACTTGCCCTGCAAACGATTTACGTCAAAAGACATAAGTGGTGAGATGTAGGAGGGGCCTGGTCAGGAGCCTATAGTCCATCGACACGCCAGATTGGTCTACCTCCCAGTCCCGGCAGAGTAGTTCCAGAGCAACGGATTGTGTGGCCCTGGTCTTTCCCTAATGGTCTGATCGAGGGTAGCTACTGAGACGTAAGTCGGGACTTCATCACCCCAGCTGGGTCACCTGAGTGAGGGGTATGATGTTCGAGAGACCCGAAACCCTGATGACCTTGGGATACATCACTGAGGATACTTCCCAGGTGCATCCATGCAATGTTTATTTTTTCCATTCTAAACAAAGAAAACATAGACCTGGCTGCCATATGACGTAATCTTTGAAAGCCTCAAAAAAGGAGAAGAAAAAAGAGAATCTTATGAAAAATAGGAAAGATTTGGAATATCTTTGAAACATTTTAACCACAAATGTTGTATGAGGTCCCTGTGATCAAATAGTTGTAGTTCCACGGCAATGTTCTCACACACACACACACACACACACACACACACACACACACACACACACACACACACACACACACACACACACACACACACACACACACACACACACACACACACACACACACACACACACACACACACACACACACACACACACACACACACACACACACACACACACACACACACACACACACACACACACACACACACACGAATGATATCACAGACGCCAGACTGGATAGGACCCTAGAAATGCTCAGGTGAGCTAATAGAGACCATTAGAATGTTACAAATGTTAAGTTAAATGTATAATCTGTGCATCAACGTGCAAATTGAGGTACACAACACGTACTGATCTCCCAATCTCTGTAAACAATAGCTATGGAGGCAAGGCAAGGCATGCTAATTTTATATTTTCTTTGTTATACATTTCTTCCCAAACATTTTCCTTTTCCAACATCCAACATCTATCTATGTAATGGGGCAACTTTAGAACTTGTTCTGAGTTGACTATAGAATGTGTGTATTCCCAACTGCGTTTTCTGAATTCTCCCCACTCTGACTCACTTCACAGATATCTTCTAACAGCTTGGGGTGAAAAGCTTTACTGAGCTCCCTTTTCATGATGAAACACAATACTTTATGAAATGATGATTTATCCCTGTCATGTCTGTGCTTCACATGAGACAAATGAAAACACCTACTGGCTTCAGTTACAAGAAAACGTCACCCCAGGGCCTTATTTTACATACCGTATGTCTAAATAAATAAGATTGTGTGAGCTGATTTTAAATGGTTTGATATGTTTCGGTGGCTCAGTGACTAGCACAGTTGGCTCACATTACAAAGGTCCTGGGTTTGAATACCACTTGGGACCAACTGTGGCCTTTATCTCTGGAGCTTGCATTTTACAGGGGGGGGCAGGGGTTTCTGCCCACACCAAAATAAATGCATGTTAGGAACATGTCCTAGATCAAAGGCACCTGCCTTAGGCTATGTTCACACTGGCACCCCAAATCAGATTTGAATGACATTCCATAGCCTTGTTCATACTGCATAAAAACAATCTGACTCCAATCTGGATAGGAGTAGGACATCAGATTTGTATGCCAGGCTGAACTAGGCCTTAGAGACAGAGCTGGTCACTGGGCTCCAGCGAACAGCTGGCCCACTCCTAGTAGTTAGGATGATTAAAAGCAGGGGACAATTATGGGTGTAAATAAACTGTAAGCTTGCTTTTGTTAGTTATATACTAACTAGAGGTTCGGCCCTCACACCTACAATGTGGCACTGCTGATCCGACTGATATGCCCATATATGCAGATCTCTATCTGTCAGTCCTTGATGCTTTTGTGCCCATATATGGAGCTGACTGATTTGTTTGCACCTGATGCCATGACAAAACATTGAGATTAGACAACCCACTCCAAATGTGGGTGTAGCTGCATAATCCTGCATTGGGAATAGAGGATGGGACTAAAGAGGAATTTAAAGAATAAATAAAATATTTTTTTATTAATCCCATGATTATACGGGGATAAAAGGTCACGCGGGAGTGGGAACCATGACAACAGACCCGTTTTTGAGGGGGCACTAACCCCTCCTATGCACAGCTTTGTGTGTATGTCCGGTTGAGCACGGAATGTGTTTGTAGCACGGAATGTGATGATTTGATTGGCTGAGCACGGAATGTGATGTATGATGATAAGAGCCCCGCTCACTTCACACAAGCGTGATCTTTAAGGAGCGCAAGCCCCTCCTATATTCAGCTATTGGTGTAGATTTTCATCACAAACATTAAACATTGAATTCCCATTGACAATGAATGGAGAATTTACGTCATAAGATGTGCCATGAGCAAATCGGCTAGTTTGCCCCTACACAAATATTAAATTCCCATTGACAATGAATGGAGAATTTACGTCATATGTGTCTGAGCAAATCCGTATGTTTATCCTACACAAAGAAAATCAGCTTAGTGTTTACGCCAGAGTGTAACGGAAGCGTATACAGATACTAAATATCATCGTATTTCTCTGTCCGATCACGCTGCGATTTGCTCCCGTCTTATTCAGGGAAGCTGGTGTAATCACTTCATTTGTGCGGATCGCAGAGTGTAGCCTTTCCGCATTTTTCCCAAGCGATTCGCCTGGTGTCGCCTGGTTAGAACGCCCATCCCACACCATATAAGGCAACAGGAAATATCGAAATACGTCATCATAGCCTGCACCGGGCTTTAAATTATATACAACAGCCGCGATGAGCTTGTAGAGCAGTTAATTTTTACAGGCGGGTCTCTGCACGGACAGATCTTCAAGCAAACAGCGCGAGTTTTGTATATAATTATAAACGAAACTTGCCAACTTGGCACGCATTGCTTCACTCCTTGTTAAATGTCAGAACGTTAATAAGTTAACTGATGTTACAGTTACTTTCACATAATGAGAAAGAAGTTAATTTGTACTGTTCACCACACAACCAAATGCTATATTAAAACTCGGCAATGATAAAAGGCCCTATTGATTGCGGTGATTGATTCCCTGCCCTGCACTGTCGGATTTGGAAAGCAAATATATGGACATGCATGGACACAGGACATATTTTCTTTCTTTTTTTTCTTGTGGGATTTGGACTTAAGGCTATATTTCATCCGATCCAACTACGTTGTATGTTTCCTCAGCTGCAGGTAAGAGTTGGCTATTCTGTGTGGCGTCCGCATGTGATCAATATACATATTATAAATTAATACCACGACGCAAATGGAGGCAGATAGGTGCTTGCAGCAAATGCATTTAGGCCTACGTGAAACTTTAATTGGCTGAGTCTCTGTCAACATGCTGATCAGCGAGTTACAGTGGTAATAATAATCATCATCAACAGCCTTTCTTGTCTGTCTGTCCGTCATGTTTGTGAACAAGCGCGAGTGGAGGTGAGCTGGCTTAAAACTATGATATGACTGGCCGACTTTCAAACACGCTGATGCCATTCATTCAAATAGGCTAATGTGGTCTTCTATTTTTTATATAGGGCTAATCCCCCCCCCCCCCCCCCACACACACACACGCACCGACAGTCAGACTGACTCAAAGGAGCTCCATAACGAAACAATTTAAATAGGCCTATACTGCAGACATTACTACACTAAACAACGTTGGATTCGTACAGTGCAGAATGCAGAATGCAAGTGTATGTTCTTATTATAATTGTGAGTTTGTTTTTTAACATGCAGCGCGAGTCCGCGAGACTGCGAGAGCCGATCTACAAGCTCACAGCGCGTTGCACTGCGAGTAGAAAGCTGTCAAGTGAGCAGCGCAATCGTGCATGCTAGAAATATCCTAATAAATAAATAAAAAAGGTGTCAGGCTTGCAGGGGCAGTTTCTGTATGGCACTCTAGGCTAACCTGCCTCTAGAATGCATGCATTTAGGCATACAAGTGATACTTGGCTTTTAAATAGGCATCATTTTTTTATGTGCGACCAATGTTGGGGACACATGCCTTGCCTACATATTTTATCTGAGGTTTGGGGACTTTTAATTGATTCAGCATGAAGACTAAAGCCTTATTAATACATCTACGCAAGCCGTACACGACCATGAGAGGTGGCGCAGCTTTCAGCGGAATTTCCGACCAACCCACGTCACCGTCAAGTTCACGTTCAAGTTCATGAATTCCCACGTAATGTGGGAATCCACGTAAATGCCTGTCCGCTCACGCTCCGCTCACGTAACGTCACTTTATGAGCGTAAACGCCGTTGTGAATGAGGACCTATGTGTCTATGTATGTGTGTACCTGTATGTGGGACCCAAAACAATGAGCATGGTTACTATGGTCACTGACATTACGTCAGACCACAGCTGATCAGGCTATATAAGACCTTGCACCACTCAGTTCACACGGGTGTGATTTTTGTCTTATACAAAGTATAAGACATTTAAATTCCCTTTGACAATGAATGGACAATTTTACGGCATTGTGTCTATTTTACGTCATGATGATTTATGATGGATGATAAGAGCGCAACTCACTTCACACAGGTGTGATTTTTATATAATCAAACAGCAGAAATAAACTCTACCAGGCAGTCACTGCTGCTGTTTTTGGTCTTGCATGTCAAAGTACATGCAGCCCATTTCCTGCTGAAGCCTGAACTACCTTATTGTAGTCTAGGAAATCTACTATGTTCTACTATGTTCATACGACTAATCATAAATCTACTATGTTCTACTATGTTCATACGACTAATCATAAATCTACTATGTTCTACTATGTTCATACGACTAATCATAAATCTACTATGTTCATACCACTAATCATAAATCTACTATGTTCTACTATGTTCATACGACTAATCATAAATCTACTATGTTCATACGACTAATCATGAATCTACTATGTTCTACTATGTTCATACGACTAATCATAAATCTACTATGTTCATACCACTAATCATAAATCTACTATGTTCTACTGTGTTCATACGACTAATCATAAATCTACTATGTTCTACTATGTTCATACCACTAATCATAAATCTACTATGTTCTACTATGTTCATACCACTAATCATAAATCTACTATGTTCTACTATGCTCATACGACTAATCATAAATCTACTATGTTCATACCACTAATCATAAATCTACTATGTTCTACTATGTTCATACCACTAATCATAAATCTACTATGTTCTACTATGCTCATACGACTAATCATAAATCTACTATGTTCATACCACTAATCATAAATCTACTATGTTCTACTATGTTCATACCACTAATCATAAATCTACTATGTTCTACTATGTTCATACGACTAATCATAAATCTACTATGTTCTACTATGTTCATACGACTAATCATAAATCTACTATGTTCATACCACTAATCATAAATCTACTATGTTCTACTATGTTCATACGACTAATCATGAATCTACTATGTTCTACTATGTTCATACGACTAATCATAAATCTACTATGTTCATACGACTAATCATAAATCTACTATGTTCTACTCTGTTCATACGACTAATCATAAATCTCCTATGTTCTACTATGTTCATACCACTAATCATAAATCTACTATGTTCTACTATGCTCATACGACTAATCATAAATCTACTATGTTCTACTATGTTCATACGACTAATCATAAATCTACTATGTTCTACTATGTTCATACGACTAATAATAAATCTACTATGTTCTACTCTGTTCATACGACTAATCATAAATCTACTATGTTCTACTATGTTCATACGACTAATCATAAATCTACTATGTTCTACTATGTTCATACGACTAATCATAAATCTACTATGTTCATACGACTAATCATAAATCTACTATGTTCTACTATGCTCATACGACTAATCATAAATCTACTATGTTCTACTATGTTCATACGACTAATCATAAATCTACTATGTTCTACTATGTTCATACGACTAATCATAAATCTACTATGTTCTACTATGTTCATACCACTAATCATAAATCTACTATGTTCATACGACTAATCATAAATCTACTATGTTCTACTATGTTCATACCACTAATCATAAATCTACTATGTTCTACTATGCTCATACGACTAATCATAAATCTACTATGTTCTACTATGTTCATACGACTAATCATGAATCTACTATGTTCTACTATGTTCATACGACTAATCATAAATCTACTATGTTCATACCACTAATCATAAATCTACTATGTTCTACTATGTTCATACGACTAATCATGAATCTACTATGTTCTACTATGTTCATACGACTAATCATAAATCTACTATGTTCTACTATGTTCATGCCACTAATCATAAATCTATGTTCTACTATGTTCATACGACTAATCATAAATCTACTATGTTCATACCACTAATCATAAATCTACTATGTTCTACTATGTTCATAAATCTACTATGTTCTACTATGTTCATAAATCTACTATGTTCATACGACTAATCATAAATCTACTATGTTCATACGACTAATCATAAATCTACTATGTTCTACTATGTTCATACGACTAATCATAAATCTACTATGATCTACTATGTTCATACGACTAATGATGAATCTACTATGTTCTACTATGTTCATACGACTAATCATGAATCTACTATGTTCTACTATGTTCATACGACTAATGATGAATCTACTATGTTCTACTATGTTCATACCACTAATCATAAATCTCCTATGTTCTACTATGTTCATAGGACTAATCATAAATCTACTATGTTCTACTATGTTCATACGACTAATCATAAATCTACTATGTTCTACTATGTTCATAGGACTAATCATAAATCTACTATGTTCTACTATGTTCATACGACTAATCATAAATCTACTATGTTCATACGACTAATCCTAAATCTCCTATGTTCTACTATGTTCATACCACTAATCATAAATCTACTATGCTCATACGACTAATCATAAATCTACTATGTTCTACTATGTTCATACGACTAATCATAAATCTACTATGTTCTACTATGTTCATACGACTAATAATAAATCTACTATGTTCTACTCTGTTCATACGACTAATCATAAATCTACTATGTTCTACTATGTTCATACGACTAATCATAAATCTATGTTCTACTATGTTCATACGACTAATCATAAATCTACTATGTTCTACTATGTTCATACGACTAATCATAAATCTACTATGTTCTACTATGTTCATACGACTAATCATAAATCTACTATGTTCATACGACTAATCATAAATCTACTATGTTCTACTATGTTCATACGACTAATCATAAATCTACTATGTTCATACGACTAATCATAAATCTACTATGTTCTACTATGTTCATACGACTAATCATAAATCTACTATGATCTACTATGTTCATACGACTAATGATGAATCTACTATGTTCTACTATGTTCATACGACTAATCATGAATCTACTATGTTCTACTATGTTCATACGACTAATGATGAATCTACTATGTTCTACTATGTTCATACCACTAATCATAAATCTCCTATGTTCTACTATGTTCATAGGACTAATCATAAATCTACTATGTTCTACTATGTTCATACGACTAATCATAAATCTACTATGTTCTACTATGTTCATAGGACTAATCATAAATCTACTATGTTCTACTATGTTCATACGACTAATCATAAATCTACTATGTTCATACGACTAATCCTAAATCTCCTATGTTCTACTATGTTCATACCACTAATCATAAATCTACTATGCTCATACGACTAATCATAAATCTACTATGTTCTACTATGTTCATACGACTAATCATAAATCTACTATGTTCTACTATGTTCATACGACTAATAATAAATCTACTATGTTCTACTCTGTTCATACGACTAATCATAAATCTACTATGTTCTACTATGTTCATACGACTAATCATAAATCTATGTTCTACTATGTTCATACGACTAATCATAAATCTACTATGTTCTACTATGTTCATACGACTAATCATAAATCTACTATGTTCTACTATGTTCATACGACTAATCATAAATCTACTATGTTCTACTGTGTTCATACCACTAATCATAAATCTACTATGTTCTACTATGTTCATACGACTAATCATAAATCTACTATGTTCTACTATGTTCATACCACTAATCATAAATCTACTATGTTCTACTATGCTCATACGACTATTCATAAATCTACTATGTTCATACCACTAATCATAAATCTACTATGTTCTACTATGTTCATACGACTAATCATAAATCTACTATGTTCTACTATGTTCATACGACTAATCATAAATCTACTAGGTTCATACCACTAATCATAAATCTACTATGTTCTACTATGTTCATACCACTAATCATGAATCTACTATGTTCTACTATGTTCATACGACTAATCATAAATCTACTATGTTCATACGACTAATCATAAATCTACTATGTTCTACTATGTTCATACGACTAATCATAAATCTACTATGTTCATACCACTAATCATAAATCTACTATGTTCATACGACTAATCATAAATCTACTATGTTCTACTATGTTCATACGACTAATCATAAATCTACTATGTTCATACCACTAATCATAAATCTACTATGTTCTACTATGTTCATACGACTAATCATAAATCTACTATGTTCTACTATGTTCATACGACTAATAATAAATCTACTATGTTCTACTCTGTTCATACGACTAATCATAAATCTACTATGTTCTACTATGTTCATACGACTAATCATAAATCTATGTTCTACTATGTTCATACGACTAATCATAAATCTACTATGTTCATACGACTAATCATAAATCTACTATGTTCTACTATGTTCATACGACTAATCATAAATCTACTATGTTCTACTATGTTCATACGACTAATCATAAATCTACTATGTTCTACTATGTTCATACGACTAATCATAAATCTACTATGTTCTACTATGTTCATACGACTAATCATAAATCTACTATGTTCATACGACTAATCATAAATCTACTATGTTCTACTATGTTCATACGACTAATCATAAATCTACTATGTTCATACGACTAATCATAAATCTACTATGTTCATACGACTAATCATAAATCTACTATGTTCTACTATGTTCATACCACTAATCATAAATCTACTATGTTCTACTATGTTCATACGACTAATCATAAATCTACTATGTTCTACTATGTTCATACGACTAATCATAAATCTACTATGTTCATACGACTAATCATAAATCTACTATGTTCATACGACTAATCATAAATCTACTATGTTCTACTATGTTCATACCACTAATCATAAATCTACTATGTTCTACTATGCTCATACGACTAATCATAAATCTACTATGTTCATACCACTAATCATAAATCTACTATGTTCTACTATGTTCATACGACTAATCATAAATCTACTATGTTCTACTATGTTCATACGACTAATCATAAATCTACTATGTTCATACCACTAATCATAAATCTACTATGTTCTACTATGTTCATACCACTAATCATAAATCTACTATGTTCTACTATGTTCATACGACTAATCATAAATCTACTATGTTCATACGACTAATCATAAATCTACTATGTTCATACCACTAATCATAAATCTACTATGTTCTACTATGTTCATACGACTAATCATAAATCTACTATGTTCTACTATGTTCATACGACTAATCATAAATCTACTATGTTCATACCACTAATCATAAATCTACTATGTTCTACTATGTTCATACGACTAATCATGAATCTACTATGTTCTACTATGTTCATACGACTAATCATAAATCTACTATGTTCATACGACTAATCATAAATCTACTATGTTCTACTATGTTCATACGACTAATCATAAATCTATGTTCATACGACTAATCATAAATCTACTATGTTCTACTATGCTCATACGACTAATCATAAATCTACTATGTTCTACTATGTTCATACGACTAATCATAAATCTACTATGTTCTACTATGTTCATACGACTAATCATAAATCTACTATGTTCATATGACTAATCATAAATCTACTATGTTCATATGACTAATCATAAATCTACTATGTTCATACGACTAATCATAAATCTACTATGTTCATATGACTAATCATAAATCTACTATGTTCATACGACTAATCATAAATCTACTATGTTCTACTATGTTCATACGACTAATCATAAATCTACTATGTTCATACGACTAATCATAAATCTACTATGTTCTACTATGTTCATACCACTAATCATAAATCTACTATGTTCTACTATGCTCATACGACTAATCATAAATCTACTATGTTCATACCACTAATCATAAATCTACTATGTTCTACTATGTTCATACCACTAATCATAAATCTACTATGTTCTACTATGTTCATACGACTAATCATAAATCTACTATGTTCATACGACTAATCATAAATCTACTATGTTCATACCACTAATCATAAATCTACTATGTTCATACCACTAATCATAAATCTACTATGTTCTACTATGTTCATACCACTAATCATAAATCTACTATGTTCTACTATGTTCATACGACTAATCATAATTCTACTATGTTCATACGACTAATCATAAATCTACTATCTTCTACTATGTTCATACGACTAATCATAAATCTATGTTCTACTATGTTCATACGACTAATCATAAATCTACTATGTTCTACTATGTTCATACGACTAATCATAAATCTACTATGTTCATACGACTAATCATAAATCTACTATGTTCATACCACTAATCATAAATCTACTATGTTCAACTATGTTCATACCACTAATCATAAATCTACTATGTTCTACTATGTTCATACGACTAATCATGAATCTACTATGTTCTACTATGTTCATACGACTAATCATAAATCTACTATGTTCTACTATGCTCATACGACTAATCATAAATCTACTATGTTCTTACGACTAATCATAAATCTACTATGTTCATACCACTAATCATAAATCTACTATGTTCTACTATGTTCATACCACTAATCATAAATCTACTATGTTCTACTATGTTCATACGACTAATCATAATTCTACTATGTTCATACGACTAATCATAAATCTACTATCTTCTACTATGTTCATACGACTAATCATAAATCTATGTTCTACTATGTTCATACGACTAATCATAAATCTACTATGTTCTACTATGTTCATACGACTAATCATAAATCTACTATGTTCATACCACTAATCATAAATCTACTATGTTCATACCACTAATCATAAATCTACTATGTTCATACGACTAATCATGAATCTACTATGTTCTACTATGTTCATACGACTAATCATAAATCTACTATGTTCTACTATGTTCATACGACTAATCATAAATCTACTATGTTCATACCACTAATCATAAATCTACTATGTTCTACTATGTTCATACGACTAATCATAAATCTACTATGTTCTACTATGTTCATACGACTAATCATAGATCTACTATGTTCTACTATGTTCATACGACTAATCATAAATCTACTATGTTCATACCACTAATCATAAATCTACTATGTTCTACTATGTTCATACGACTAATCATAAATCTACTATGTTCATACCACTAATCATAAATCTACTATGTTCTACTATGTTCATACGACTAATCATAAATCTACTATGTTCTACTATGTTCATACGACTAATCATAAATATACTATGTTCTACTATGTTCATACCACTAATCATAAATCTACTATGTTCTACTATGTTCATACCACTAATCATAAATCTACTATGTTCTACTATGTTCATACCACTAATCATAAATCTACTATGTTCTACTATGCTCATACGACTAATCATAAATCTACTATGTTCATACCACTAATCATAAATCTACTATGTTCTACTATGTTCATACCACTAATCATAAATCTACTATGTTCTACTATGCTCATACGACTAATCATAAATCTACTATGTTCATACCACTAATCATAAATCTACTATGTTCTACTATGTTCATACCACTAATCATAAATCTACTATGTTCTACTATGTTCATACGACTAATCATAAATCTACTATGTTCTACTATGTTCATACGACTAATCATAAATCTACTATGTTCATACCACTAATCATAAATCTACTATGTTCTACTATGTTCATACGACTAATCATGAATCTACTATGTTCTACTATGTTCATACGACTAATCATAAATCTACTATGTTCATACGACTAATCATAAATCTACTATGTTCTACTCTGTTCATACGACTAATCATAAATCTCCTATGTTCTACTATGTTCATACCACTAATCATAAATCTACTATGTTCTACTATGCTCATACGACTAATCATAAATCTACTATGTTCTACTATGTTCATACGACTAATCATAAATCTACTATGTTCTACTATGTTCATACGACTAATAATAAATCTACTATGTTCTACTCTGTTCATACGACTAATCATAAATCTACTATGTTCTACTATGTTCATACGACTAATCATAAATCTACTATGTTCTACTATGTTCATACGACTAATCATAAATCTACTATGTTCATACGACTAATCATAAATCTACTATGTTCTACTATGCTCATACGACTAATCATAAATCTACTATGTTCTACTATGTTCATACGACTAATCATAAATCTACTATGTTCTACTATGTTCATACGACTAATCATAAATCTACTATGTTCTACTATGTTCATACCACTAATCATAAATCTACTATGTTCATACGACTAATCATAAATCTACTATGTTCTACTATGTTCATACCACTAATCATAAATCTACTATGTTCATACCACTAATCATAAATCTACTATGTTCTACTATGTTCATACGACTAATCATGAATCTACTATGTTCTACTATGTTCATACGACTAATCATAAATCTACTATGTTCTACTATGTTCATGCCACTAATCATAAATCTATGTTCTACTATGTTCATACGACTAATCATAAATCTACTATGTTCATACCACTAATCATAAATCTACTATGTTCTACTATGTTCATAAATCTACTATGTTCTACTATGTTCATAAATCTACTATGTTCATACGACTAATCATAAATCTACTATGTTCATACGACTAATCATAAATCTACTATGTTCTACTATGTTCATACGACTAATCATAAATCTACTATGATCTACTATGTTCATACGACTAATGATGAATCTACTATGTTCTACTATGTTCATACGACTAATCATGAATCTACTATGTTCTACTATGTTCATACGACTAATCATAAATCTACTATGTTCTACTATGTTCATGCCACTAATCATAAATCTATGTTCTACTATGTTCATACGACTAATCATAAATCTACTATGTTCATACCACTAATCATAAATCTACTATGTTCTACTATGTTCATAAATCTACTATGTTCTACTATGTTCATAAATCTACTATGTTCATACGACTAATCATAAATCTACTATGTTCATACGACTAATCATAAATCTACTATGTTCTACTATGTTCATACGACTAATCATAAATCTACTATGATCTACTATGTTCATACGACTAATGATGAATCTACTATGTTCTACTATGTTCATACGACTAATCATGAATCTACTATGTTCTACTATGTTCATACGACTAATGATGAATCTACTATGTTCTACTATGTTCATACCACTAATCATAAATCTCCTATGTTCTACTATGTTCATAGGACTAATCATAAATCTACTATGTTCTACTATGTTCATACGACTAATCATAAATCTACTATGTTCTACTATGTTCATAGGACTAATCATAAATCTACTATGTTCTACTATGTTCATACGACTAATCATAAATCTACTATGTTCATACGACTAATCCTAAATCTCCTATGTTCTACTATGTTCATACCACTAATCATAAATCTACTATGCTCATACGACTAATCATAAATCTACTATGTTCTACTATGTTCATACGACTAATCATAAATCTACTATGTTCTACTATGTTCATACGACTAATAATAAATCTACTATGTTCTACTCTGTTCATACGACTAATCATAAATCTACTATGTTCTACTATGTTCATACGACTAATCATAAATCTATGTTCTACTATGTTCATACGACTAATCATAAATCTACTATGTTCATACGACTAATCATAAATCTACTATGTTCTACTATGCTCATACGACTAATCATAAATCTACTATGTTCTACTATGTTCATACGACTAATCATAAATCTACTATGTTCTACTATGTTCATACGACTAATCATAAATCTACTATGTTCATACGACTAATCATAAATCTACTATGTTCTACTATGTTCATACGACTAATCATAAATCTACTATGTTCTACTATGTTCATACGACTAATCATAAATCTACTATGTTCTACTGTGTTCATACCACTAATCATAAATCTACTATGTTCTACTATGTTCATACGACTAATCATAAATCTACTATGTTCTACTATGTTCATACCACTAATCATGAATCTACTATGTTCTACTATGCTCATACGACTAATCATAAATCTACTATGTTCATACCACTAATCATAAATCTACTATGTTCTACTATGTTCATACGACTAATCATAAATCTACTATGTTCTACTATGTTCATACGACTAATCATAAATCTACTAGGTTCATACCACTAATCATAAATCTACTATGTTCTACTATGTTCATACCACTAATCATAAATCTACTATGTTCTACTATGTTCATACGACTAATCATAAATCTACTATGTTCATACGACTAATCATAAATCTACTATGTTCTACTATGTTCATACGACTAATCATAAATCTACTATGTTCATACCACTAATCATAAATCTACTATGTTCATACGACTAATCATAAATCTACTATGTTCTACTATGTTCATACGACTAATCATAAATCTACTATGTTCATACCACTAATCATAAATCTACTATGTTCTACTATGTTCATACGACTAATCATAAATCTACTATGTTCTACTATGTTCATACGACTAATAATAAATCTACTATGTTCTACTCTGTTCATACGACTAATCATAAATCTACTATGTTCTACTATGTTCATACGACTAATCATAAATCTATGTTCTACTATGTTCATACGACTAATCATAAATCTACTATGTTCATACGACTAATCATAAATCTACTATGTTCTACTATGTTCATACGACTAATCATAAATCTACTATGTTCTACTATGTTCATACGACTAATCATAAATCTACTATGTTCTACTATGTTCATACGACTAATCATAAATCTACTATGTTCTACTATGTTCATACGACTAATCATAAATCTACTATGTTCATACGACTAATCATAAATCTACTATGTTCTACTATGTTCATACGACTAATCATAAATCTACTATGTTCATACGACTAATCATAAATCTACTATGTTCATACGACTAATCATAAATCTACTATGTTCTACTATGTTCATACCACTAATCATAAATCTACTATGTTCTACTATGTTCATACGACTAATCATAAATCTACTATGTTCTACTATGTTCATACGACTAATCATAAATCTACTATGTTCATACGACTAATCATAAATCTACTATGTTCATACGACTAATCATAAATCTACTATGTTCTACTATGTTCATACCACTAATCATAAATCTACTATGTTCTACTATGCTCATACGACTAATCATAAATCTACTATGTTCATACCACTAATCATAAATCTACTATGTTCTACTATGTTCATACGACTAATCATAAATCTACTATGTTCTACTATGTTCATACGACTAATCATAAATCTACTATGTTCATACCACTAATCATAAATCTACTATGTTCTACTATGTTCATACCACTAATCATAAATCTACTATGTTCTACTATGTTCATACGACTAATCATAAATCTACTATGTTCATACGACTAATCATAAATCTACTATGTTCATACCACTAATCATAAATCTACTATGTTCTACTATGTTCATACGACTAATCATAAATCTACTATGTTCTACTATGTTCATACGACTAATCATAAATCTACTATGTTCATACCACTAATCATAAATCTACTATGTTCTACTATGTTCATACGACTAATCATGAATCTACTATGTTCTACTATGTTCATACGACTAATCATAAATCTACTATGTTCATACGACTAATCATAAATCTACTATGTTCTACTATGTTCATACGACTAATCATAAATCTATGTTCATACGACTAATCATAAATCTACTATGTTCTACTATGCTCATACGACTAATCATAAATCTACTATGTTCTACTATGTTCATACGACTAATCATAAATCTACTATGTTCTACTATGTTCATACGACTAATCATAAATCTACTATGTTCATATGACTAATCATAAATCTACTATGTTCATATGACTAATCATAAATCTACTATGTTCATACGACTAATCATAAATCTACTATGTTCATATGACTAATCATAAATCTACTATGTTCATACGACTAATCATAAATCTACTATGTTCTACTATGTTCATACGACTAATCATAAATCTACTATGTTCATACGACTAATCATAAATCTACTATGTTCTACTATGTTCATACCACTAATCATAAATCTACTATGTTCTACTATGCTCATACGACTAATCATAAATCTACTATGTTCATACCACTAATCATAAATCTACTATGTTCTACTATGTTCATACCACTAATCATAAATCTACTATGTTCTACTATGTTCATACGACTAATCATAAATCTACTATGTTCATACGACTAATCATAAATCTACTATGTTCATACCACTAATCATAAATCTACTATGTTCATACCACTAATCATAAATCTACTATGTTCTACTATGTTCATACCACTAATCATAAATCTACTATGTTCTACTATGTTCATACGACTAATCATAATTCTACTATGTTCATACGACTAATCATAAATCTACTATCTTCTACTATGTTCATACGACTAATCATAAATCTATGTTCTACTATGTTCATACGACTAATCATAAATCTACTATGTTCTACTATGTTCATACGACTAATCATAAATCTACTATGTTCATACGACTAATCATAAATCTACTATGTTCATACCACTAATCATAAATCTACTATGTTCAACTATGTTCATACCACTAATCATAAATCTACTATGTTCTACTATGTTCATACGACTAATCATGAATCTACTATGTTCTACTATGTTCATACGACTAATCATAAATCTACTATGTTCTACTATGCTCATACGACTAATCATAAATCTACTATGTTCTTACGACTAATCATAAATCTACTATGTTCATACCACTAATCATAAATCTACTATGTTCTACTATGTTCATACCACTAATCATAAATCTACTATGTTCTACTATGTTCATACGACTAATCATAATTCTACTATGTTCATACGACTAATCATAAATCTACTATCTTCTACTATGTTCATACGACTAATCATAAATCTATGTTCTACTATGTTCATACGACTAATCATAAATCTACTATGTTCTACTATGTTCATACGACTAATCATAAATCTACTATGTTCATACCACTAATCATAAATCTACTATGTTCAACTATGTTCATACCACTAATCATAAATCTACTATGTTCTACTATGTTCATACGACTAATCATGAATCTACTATGTTCTACTATGTTCATACGACTAATCATAAATCTACTATGTTCTACTATGTTCACACGACTAATCATAAATCTACTATGTTCTACTATGTTCATACGACTAATCATAAATCTACTATGTTCTACTATGTTCATACGACTAATCATAAATCTACTATGTTCATACCACTAATCATAAATCTACTATGTTCTACTATGTTCATACGACTAATCATAAATCTACTATGTTCTACTATGTTCATACGACTAATCATAGATCTACTATGTTCTACTATGTTCATACGACTAATCATAAATCTACTATGTTCATACCACTAATCATAAATCTACTATGTTCTACTATGTTCATACGACTAATCATAAATCTACTATGTTCATACCACTAATCATAAATCTACTATGTTCTACTATGTTCATACGACTAATCATAAATATACTATGTTCTACTATGTTCATACCACTAATCATAAATCTACTATGTTCTACTATGTTCATACCACTAATCATAAATCTACTATGTTCTACTATGTTCATACGACTAATCATAAATCTACTATGTTCTACTATGTTCATAAGACTAATCATAAATCTACTATGTTCTAATATGTTCATACGACTAATCATAAATCAGGCATGAGATACAAGACTCAGAAGCTTTACATTGAACTAGCAGTGGAGACAGAGAGTTGAACAGATCAATGAACATGAAAGTGTCAAAGTGAACTTGTATTATCCTCCAAAAGGCGAGGAGATTGTTGACAAAATGTCACACAATGTCCATCATATTGAAGTGGTTTGTTTGGATATCTCAAAAGTGACGCACGCAGGACAAGCAGTCAGTGATGTCGGCGTAACAAGACTTGAGAAAGTAAACACAATAAAATGTTTTCCATTTCTGGCTTTAAAGTTCCCCGAGATCCAAGAGCATGAAAATGTGTCTACAATATCCAACGTACGCCAGCCCAGCAATGCTGTACCAAAACAAACAATGGCATTGTCTATGGAAAGAAAGCACAGTTTCACCCTTTATAACACAATCCCTACAGTACAGCGGAGAAAGATAGACAATTGCTGGACTCCAAATATGAACTCAAACAACCATTTACTCTACTCTGTCTGTGAAGAGTGCCGTGGAAAGTTGCACTTGTTTTTGAGTTAACTGTAGCAATCATCTCCCTCCACCTCTTGCCTTGTGAAGTTAAGTGTGTTTACATTTGGGTGTTCAATACTGTATATTCTACCACAAAATATGTTGAAAACCAAGCCCGGATAATTTGCACAGTTATATTTACATTGTTATTATATTTTGATGTTAATAAAATATATTCTATAGTTTAACAAAGTGATTCCTTTTTCATTTCAAGGATCCCCTATTTGATATACATTAGGCTACATATCACCATTTGACATTATTATTTACTATTTCTGGGACCCCATGTGAACTCCTCAGTCAGTTTAACTGAGAACCAAATGGAACCTTACAGGTCCATTTGGTTCCATTAGTACAGTCTCAGAGTTACAGACCCATAATGGTCCATTTAGTTCCATTTGTACACTTTCAGAGTTACAGACCCATAAGGGTCCATTTGGTTCCTAATGGAAGCCATTCTTGCGTGAATAAGAATCAAAATAAAACACTTGAAATAGTGTTTGAAACACACAGACCAGGTAAAAAATAATTGTACCATATTATCAAGAGCTTTAGTGAGGATGATTTACGGTGTATATGAAGATATGGTAGGTAGGGCATGGATGAAGTCTTCCTTTAAGCACTTATAACCAACACAATCTTCAAACTGGCAGCATTATAAAATGGGATATTAAACATGATATCAAATATAATATTGTGATATATGTATATTTTGAAGTAAACAGTTTACTTCAATCTGGAAGTAGTCTAGGAGACTAGGAGTATACTTGTTTTATCTTTATAAAGCACATTCAGTACAATTGGACTTTGACTGGACATGCAGTACAATTTAGGCATTTAGCAGACGCTCTATTCCAGAGTGACTTACAGTAAGCGTGGTCAACACACAACACACCAGTAGAATATCCAAAGTACAAGATAAAACAAACATACTGTACATGAGGGGACATACATGCTGCATAATGTTAATTTGTGGATGTAAGGTTTTTGTGTGTGGGTGGGAGGATAGGGGATCAGTTACTGTACTTCAGGGTATTGTAACTGTTCTGTTTGCATATCATTTGTCCTATCATAATGTGACACACATTTAGGTTGACTTGACTGACACATGTTTTTCATCAAGTGCCTGTGTGGGTGCATGATGCATTAAAGAGGATATACAAATAACAACATCCATATACAGTAGGTTAAACAGAGGACGTTTTCATATATATTCAGAGGATATACTGTATAGCTGCAGCCAGAATGTACGTCCTACAACTCTGCTAAAATAAGACGTCTGACTTATCCTTATCCACCCAGTCAAACACACAAAACACTTGTGTAAAGGGATGCAAGGGCTGTGTGTGTGTGTGTGTGTGTGTGTGTGTGTGTGTGTGTGTGTGTGTGTGTGGACTCACACAGCCCTCAAACACTGTGTGGGTTGATGGCTTAGGGCCCTGCCTAGCTGTAAGGCACCATGTGGTTAACTGGAAAACTGCACCCTTTGAATGTCGGCGTGGAAAAATGAGCTCCTAACAAAGCTGTGATGGCTGAAAAAAACCACAGCGAGGCTTCACACCCTCCGCAATTCCACATTAGACATGGAAAAGCACATAGTGGCGCAACAGGATATGGAAAAGACAAGATGGATGAGAGAGAGAGAGAGAGAGAGAGAGAGAGAGAGAGAGAGAGAGAGAGAGAGAGATGAGGCAGGAAACAGACACATATTTTCCTTCTGTCTCTCGCACTGCCACAGTGAATTTTGCCGAGGCGCACGTGCACAACCAGACACTTCCTGTTGGGGAGCGTGAGGTGGTGTAACAGTTTTTAGGGGGTAACAGGCTGAGCCCCTGAGTGGGCCCCACTCTGCCTCTAACTCAGCTCTTTCCAGACTCCCTCTCATGTTACTGTGTGTGCGTGCATGGTGCGTGTGCGCACACGCACGCACAGAGTTTGGCGGGGAGGATATTTGTTTTTTAATTTGTCTCTGGAGAATGCCAGGAGAGTGAGTCAGCGGACCCCGGGATCACACCTCCTAGTTGACCCTGTGTTTTACTGCCTAGCTATGCTAATGCTATGCTATCAAGCCATGCACACGCATGGAGGATGAGGAGGGAGAGGAGGGGGTGGGGATTCGTTGAGCACAGAGTGATCTGGAGAGGACAATGTGGGAGGAGATTAGGAACATGAGAACGCTAGAAAAGCTAGGAAAAAAAGAAGAAAGAAATATATAAAAGGACAATGAAAGAAGGAAGGAATAAAAAAAAAGTAAACTAAATACAAACAAGCAAGAAAACAAATAGAGAGAAAATAAACAAAACAAGAAAGGGTGGTGGAAAAAAGGAGGTGAAAAGAGTGTGCAGGAAAGCGGTGCAGCAACCTCTGGAGCTGTGAGCTATTCCAAACATTCCACTCTACAGCAGCGTTTCACATCTGGATCCCATTAAAGAGGGATTGGGTTACACACCATCTCCCCAGTCTCTCTTATGTGTGAATACTCACCACCACGCACAAATACATTCTCTCTCTCTCTCTCTAAAGCCTCCCCACTCTGTGCTCGTCTCAGGTAATGGACATCAAACCTGTTTCCCTGTTCACACGTTTCCTGGTACAAGGACTCGTGTTACCCAGGTACTACAAGGCCCTGCATGTGTTGTGTATATGAGCTTACTGGTTAACGCGTGCTAGCCTGTAAAGCTACTACATGCGTAACGTAAGATGAGTCTATAGTAAGTCAAGCTAACTGGATAGGGCAGTGGGCCAGGGCGGCGGAGGAAAGCAGCTAACCTGATTACAGGCCTGCCTCTGCAGGCTTACAGACTGAACAACATGGATGATGGAAAATCAATACAAACCACCCACACACACACACACACACACACACATCGTGGCTTTCGGGCGCAAACTTTATATATCCAATGCCGTTACTTTGCAGGAATTGGAAAAAAAGAGACCAAGTTCCAATGGATCCAATGTAGTTTTTAATTATATATCGACTCAAGCTCTTAAATATAAAGCCCACAGACTGACGTAACCACTTTCAACTAGGCATCCCTATTTTGGTTATTATACGTGAACATGGCTGAGGGAAGTAGGGGTGCTGGGGGCGCTGGAGCACCCCCTCCCCCCAGGCATAGCCCCCCCCCCCCCCCCCCCGGACAGAAGGGGAGAAATAATATTATTTTAAAAAAAAATATATATTTATATGTTCAAAACTGATTTCTGTTACTATGCCTAATAAATATGCTGTATGTATCCCAGTATCGGCGCCTAATTCGGTTTGTTCCAGGGGTCATCAACATGTTCGTACATGGACACACATGTCCGTGGCAAGACAATATATCAAAATATTTAAATAATTAGTTTGAATTATCTTGGTGACTGGTGAAGTGTCGGGATGACATGCTCATTAATGTCAGGTGAGGATGCAAGACAAGACAGACAGCTAGAAGTAATGTTTTCTAATGGCTGCCTTTCATTGTTGCTCTTTCATTGTTCCACTGGCATAACTTACATCACACCACCTACCGGTATGCATGGTCTAAGACTTTCTCATCAACATTGAATACCGGTACTTGTTCACCTTAACGGAAACCACTACTCTTGAAACTAACAAATATGATTGTGATGGAGTGAATTAACACAGGATTGACCTGTTTATTAAGCTACTACTAATGAGACAAGACATCAGTTAAATGAGTTTGGGAACAGACGGCATGACACAAAATACATATACGGTAGTACAACTATGCAGTGAAACTGAAAGTGAATAAAGGTAACTTGGAAAGACCCTTTCTGGCAAACCACAAATCATTTGACTAGAAGTTCCCAGCAAACAGAGAACTGAGAACAAGAAATAAAGAAGTGAAATCTCAGCCATATGTATTTGTGTACCATACATGGAACTGGATAGAGCTCTCTCATCATTATTTAGACATTCCCAGCAGACTATAACTGAGAAAAGGAAATAAAATATAAGGAACTGACATTTCAACCATTTTGCCTTATCAAGTCAGGTGCAATCATCAGTAATAGACAGTATGTTAATCATAAATAATGTTTTTTATTATTGTTTGATGTGCATTACACTTTTTTTTCATAATTATAGCCTACACATCTGAATGTGTAGGCTAAATAGACAAGGGCTAAATAGATGCCATGCCCAATACCTTCCCGCGGCCCTGTACGTGAACATTTTCAAACATTTTCAGAATTATCGAAAACTAGCTGATCTACAAGCTCACAGAAAATCACATCATGATGCATTTTGAGGTTATAGATCAGCTGTTTTCGCTATGTTTGCTTGGCACTGTCAAGCACCATTTACTAGTGTAATGTCCAGTAGTATGGGCGTCTTTCACCCTTGCTAATATCTTGTGGAAGATTTACAAGCGTTATTGAGACAAAGATGTCCACAAATATGGCCGTTTATACTGTATGACATGATGTACAATGCATGCTGAGTGACATTAATCACCCAGGACAGATGTTTCGTAAAGGCATCTTAACAAAAAGCATGTGGAAAACCAAACCCTTTCAACACATATCTCTCCCAGTCCAGCGTCTGAACACACACATCCATCTCACCATCCTTCTAAACCAATGGATTTCAAACCTTTTGTGCCCAAGGCACAACAATGGGCAAGCAATGGGCAACCTGTATTCACAGCCAAATCAGGCAATGTAAAAGCTCACATCTTCAATGTTTCTGAAGATATGTGGAAAAAATTAAATAAATAAAAAAAACTGACTTTTATGTTTTTATGTTGCCTACAATGGCACTACTGGACACCCTGTGTAATGAAACAAGTGTTCATATAGTAAATCAAATAAAACCTCATTTGTCACTTTGTGTATATTGGTCTGGTTCACACAGTTTGGAACTAACCACTGATCTACACATGCAGACTGGAAACTCTGATTGCCCATAATGTCTTACAGCCTAAAAGCCCACCCATGCCAGTTGCTTCTATTCTCTATAGTCTTTGGGCCTGTGCCCACTGCCCACCCACCCTCTTTGTTGTGCCAGGCAGTACTGCAATGGACTTGTGCCCCGTCTGGGGCCAATGCCCAGAACCACCACACGCTGTCCCCTCTGTGCCACGCAACAGATGGAACAGACACAGAGACACGCAAACAAATCTGTTGTGTGGCGTGAGAGAGAGAGAAATAGAGAGAGAGAGAGAGACACACAGAGAGAGACACACAGAGAGAGACAGGCAGACAGAGAGATGTAACAAATGTGTCCATGTACTACATGTGCTGCAGTACCTTCTGTATACCATGTGTGTGAAAGAAAAGCATAAATCTATAACTGAATATAATAAGCAGACAGGCATGTCAGATGGAAATGTGTGCATGTTTCGTGAAGCTGTATCTCTCAGTTGATGTCTGTGTGTACAGTATGTGTGTGTGTGTGAGAGAGAGAGAGAGAGAGAGAGAGAGAGAGAGAGAGAATGCGAGAGAGCATGATTTTGTACTGTACCTGCTTGCCGTGGTCCTCTCTTCCTCCTAAAAGCTGCGCCAGACTGCAGCGCCTCCATGAGGCCGTCCATGATACCAGTTTCATCACCCTCTGTAGAGAGACACCACAGCAGCATGTTAACACCAATATTAAAGCACAAACACAAGCACGTGTGCACACACATATGCAAGCATGGACACGCACAAACATGCACACACATACACAAGCATGCGCACGCACACTTTCACTCAACTTCCTGCTTTACAGCTATACTAGTGTAACACAAACATTAATTTCTCTTTCTAACAACACGGTGGTAACAACCAATCACTGATACCTGACGAAGACCCACAAGAGTCGAAACGTTGTACCCGTTTATATATTAATATTATTAATATCAGCTTAATATCAGTGTGCAGACTTCCTTCCTTCTAAACAACCAATCACTCTCATGTGTTGGTAGACACCATGATCACTGTAGGTGATATATGTAATGTAATTACAGTATACATACTTTTTATAGGTCACAGGGCTTTTGAATCGCGTATAAGTCGGACCCCGGATTGATTGATAACGTAACCACAACAGGCACGCACACAGAGGGGGATAGTCACCAGTTACATGGCCATAACGTAACCACAACATGCACGCACACAGAGGGGTATAGTCACCAGTTACATGGCCACAGAGGCCCATTAGCCTCTGTACATTAACCCAAATGGGCAGTGACCCACTTCAGCTACTGCCGCGGCCGGGGGGAAAGGAGGAGCGCAACACATGCACTTACATTAAGATAACCTCTGTGATGCACCAACACACCCCTTATATAAGACACATGCGGTACACACACACACACACACACACACACACACGTCAGAGACACGCCCACACTAAACAACAACACAGAAAGGCTACAAAGCTTAGGCCATGTGGCACAGTGGAAAAATACTTGTTAACAGTAGAGTGCGTGTGTGTGTCTTTTGTTTATGTCTGGTTCACTCATTCAATCACAGCTTCTGTAAAGACTGGTGCCTGTAGGGAATGGTGGGAGCAAAACCAAAGGTGGGTATTCAGTGGCACTTACCTGTGTGTGTGTGTGCGCACGTTTGTTTGTGTGTGTGTGTGTGTGCGCACGTTTGTTTGTGTGTGTGTGTGTGTGTGTGTGTGTGTGTGTGTGTGCGTGTGCGTGTGGTGATTGTTTTGCGGGGGATCGAGTACCACAGGGCTCAGGCAGATGGCTTTAATTATTCTACTTTGAACCTGGAGACGGAGGAAGGGGAGATGGGGGGGAGAGAGGCTTCAGGAAGCAGGGTGCACGGACCGAGGTTAAAGGTTTATGTCTTCACCTCCCCCTGGCACCAATCACGCACATGCACACACGCACAAGTGCACGAGCACACACACAATCTAATCCTGCTGTAAGCCTTGCGGCAGATGGCTTGTGGTCTCGCCTGTCACGTCAGAGAAAGTCACATGCACGCAAGCACACAAACACACACACAGTGGTGGCCAAGTGTTTCACAGCTCACATGCACCGCTCAATGGCCACACCCAGGAACTGCACAAATAGAACATGACCGAGTTTTGCGGCCTGTTTTTTTATTTAATTTTTTTGCTCTCCCTGAAGGGAGACACATCTGGCACATTTCCACGCAGCATTTATACTAATCACATGTCTGGCTTAAACCTCTGGCGTGCACTCTCACAGTACACAAATACACACAAACCTATTTGTGAAAAATGTTGGAGGCACAAGACCTTGCTTGTTTGTGATCAATGTTGACCTAATAAATCAGCCAGCTAAAGAAAAGCCTCTATCATGCTGAGAAGTGTGTCCTGTGGCCCAAGGCCCATGGGTTCTAACACACTACACCACTTTGAGAGTGTGTCCTGTGGCCCATAGGCACAATTTGTGCCATGTTTACAGCTGCATGGGAAGCTTTGTGTGACTCTCATAAATATAGCACTGAGTTAAATTACTTCTTGGCACCAGTTCTATTTATATCTATATTCTATTTGCTACTGTTAAATCAAGCCATGCTTCCATGCATGCTGTTATGTAGTTCACAGTGCCACGGACTATCAACATGTAATCAATATGAAAGTGGGTGACAGAACTGGTGGTCAAGGTCATTATCGACAGGATGGTGTGGCAGGCAACACACACACACACACACACACACACACACACACACACACACACACACACACACACACACACACACACACACACACACACACACACACACACACACACACACACACACACACACACACACACACACACACACACACACACACACACACACACACACACACACACACACACACACACACACACACACACACTACTCTTGTGTAGAGCAACAGCACCCTGATGGCTGTTCACATGATGAGAGATAGGGCTGCATAGTGCAGAAAAAAGGCAGAAAACTCAGAGGAACAAACCAAGAGAGAAAGGAGTGATTGGAAGAATGACCCCCACAGACTCCCTTCTATCAAATATCATGTACTGTACATGCATTATTCTCCCTCTCTCCTTTCCCGGTAACACGTGGTGAAGCAGTGGGCTCACCATGCTGATATCAGCCCCCCACCCCACACACACCCCCCACCGCTTCTGGGAGGCAATCACATCAACGCTAATCCCTCGGGCAACATCTGTTGCCCTACTCTCCTTTTGCCTTCTCTCTCTTCCCACCCCTCCCCCACACGCACAAAGGTTCCAATTCCTAATGTGGAGTAACGGCACTCCTAGTGGCAGTTCCCAGACTCACAGTCCTGTGGGTGTGCTTATTACACACACAGCCTTCAGCACACACACACACACACAACGCCCACAGTCACACACACACAGCCTCTAGTGCAGACGGTACTGACACCTAGCTGCAACAACGAGGAAGTATTTCCCAACGTGTCAGTGGTGATGGACATGCCAGGACGAAAACATCCTCTTCACCAAACGGCAAAGTTGAACGAGGGATTGCAGAGAGACAGTGAAATCTGGAGGGCAGCCAACCACACACACCCTGCTGTCCTATACTTCCCTCATACCTGCTTCCAAACTTCCAAAACCGTGGCCTGAAAGTAACCCTAAACTGAAATATTATTTAGGAGAAACAGGCAGCCTACATTCTTAATGTAGTGATTATTAACAGCATCACATGCTTGAGTAAATGTGGTATAACTGAGGCTCTCTGTGTGTGTGTGTGAGTGAGTGTGTGTGTGTGTGTGTGTGTGTGTGTGTGTGTGTGTGTGTGTGTGTGTGGTAAATGTGGTACAACTGAGGCTCCATTGTGTGTGTGTATGTGTGTGTCTGTGGGAATGGCAGGGCCATGAACTACAAACACAAACTGACCTTCCAGGGCTAAAAAACTCTGGGATACTGTCTGTTTGCGTGTGCGTGCATGCATGCGTGCGTGCGTGTGTGCGGCGCCTCGAGTGAGTGTGTGATAAAGTGTGAGTAAGAGAGAGATTAAAACAGTGTGAGAGAGAAATGGTATGTGTTGGAAAAGAGTGTGAGAAAGGAAAAGAAAGAGACAGATAGAGAAACAAGAGAAAATATGAGACACGGCTGAATGGAGCCATTGTTTAACGGCCAGTGAAATCTGAAGGTCTACTGTATAAGCAAATACACAACAAAGACCAGGTGTGTGTGTGTGTGTGTGTGTGTGCTTTGCGTATGATGGGTGTTTTTAAATAAGGGTGTGTGTTGAATGGCTCCAGGCTACGAGGGCAGTCAAATCTACCACCTGCATGTAAATGATCTTCACCGGTCCAACACATGCACACAGAGCTTTGAGCTTTGAGATATTGTGTTCCCCGTGGACATGCCTATAGTCTCTGACTATGAAATTTGACTACCAGCACTCTATTCCATACTTTGAGCCCACAGAGACGCAGCACTATTCACTAGCATGGTCCGAGTGAATGCTGTGGGCCTTTAAGGGCCCTTTAATAGAACGACAGACCGCAGAGGAGAGAGAGAGAGAGAGAGAGAGAGCGCGAGAGAGAGAGAGAGAGAGAGAGAGAGAGAGAGAGAGAGAGAGAGAGAGATGAATGGAAAAAGAAACTAATAAGAAAACAAAGGGGAAAGAGGGGGAAAGGGGAGAGAAGAGAAGCCAGCTGGAACATGGGTATGAGGAGAGAAGCCAGGATGACTTTTCTTTTTATAAAGAAGTTAACAAAAGCATGCGCACACACACATACACACACAATTTGTAAAGTTAGAGGACCCGAAAAAGGTTTCAAAATACACACAAACAAAGTCAAAGAAACAAACAGCACATTGGAACTCAGCAGAGTGGAATACTGATGACTGTGGAGCTGTGGAGTCCCAGGAGAGTCTAAATGGAGCCGAGTAGAGGAATGTATTTAAACTAGGTCAGAGAGAGAGAGAAAGCGAGAGAAAGAAAGTATGTATCAGGCAGACAGACAAAGTGTGCATATGATTATGCATGTATGTGAGCCTGAAAGGTTTGAGATTGTGTGTGTGTGTGTGTGTGTGTGTGTGTGTGTGTGTGTGCGCGCGCGTATTAAACAGGATCAAAAGCTGCTATCCCAGCCTGTTTTCATTGTAATGGTGTCTTGTACAACATGATAAAGCGATTTACTCTGTCTCCTTCCGTCCTCTCTCACAACAGCAAATCCTCTGTTCACAAGAGTAAAAAAGGGCTCTATCCTCTCGTTCTCTCTCTCTCTCTCTGTTGCTTTATAATTGTCATTCCGTCGTTTCGCAAGGTCATCAACATTCGATTAACTTTGGTCTGGGAGTGGAGACAGACTGTTCTTTTTACACACAAACACGTTGGGCACGCACACACTCACACGCACGCACGCACACAGCTTCCACAGAAATGTGGACTCTGAGTGCCCCCAACTGGCATGAGAGAGAAATACACAATGAGAGCAGACATGCATCTCTCTCACACACACAGTCACACACACACACACACACACACACACACACACACACACACACACACACACACACACACACACACACACACACACACACACACACACACACACACACACACACACACACACACACACACACACACACACACACACACACACACACACACACACACACACACACACACACACACACACACACACACACACACACACACACACACACACACACACACACACACTCCAGGCAGTCAGCATGACCTGCGTTGATGTCGAGGAGCTGACTCTTCTTGAGCTTCTCCTCCTTCTCCTTCTCAGCCTTCTCTCGGGCCAGCTTGGCTCTCCTGATCTTCTCCTCAGACTCCCTTCTCCTTTGATTCTCCTTCACCGCTTGCTGGAGGGAACACACAGGAAGCAGGAAGTCAGGCCGTGCATGTGTGCTTGGCTGACTAGGCCAGAGGTTCTCAGATGTTTTTGGCTGCAGGTCACCCCACACTTTAGGCGTACTATGTAGGCTGAAAAAGATCACACTTAGGTCCGCTTCACAAAGTAAAGTGGACCTAAGTGGTTAAACTGAAGTGATATTGATAAATTCCAAATATCAAAGGCACCCCTGGACTTGCGTCAAGGCACCCAGGCTGACACGGCACCCACTTTGAGAAACCCTGACCTAGAGTGCATTTGGAGTTCATATCCCAAATTCATAAGATTATGAACCACAGTTATGTTTCCATCCTTGCATTGCAATCAGCTGAGAAGCATTCTAATGAGTGTCACTATCTCTCGATAACAGCACTCCCGGTGCAGCACTCCCTGTTTATCTTAGCTGCGTAATTTTTGTATAAATAAATATGTATAATGCAACTGTGGTGTAATTGCAATAATACACAGAAGGTTGTTATACCCTGCAATATTGTCCTCCTGTCTATGACCACAACACAATCTTACAGTATGGGCTCTATTTCCGTCCATGCTAAACGCCTTATCCCTAAACTACTTTGCCTTTTTTTTTCTTTTTTTACTAGCTGATCTACATCGCTACGTTGTGAGCTTGTAGATTGGCTATTTTAACTACCGGTATTCAAAAAAGTAGTTTAGGGAGAAGGGGTTTAGCATGGACGAAAATAGAGCTCTATATCTCACAGTATAGTACTCTCTATCATGCATTGCTAACTGTAAGTATAGCCACGCAGCTAAATTGAGCTACAATAAGGACCTATAATACATATAGGACTTAGGATTTAGAAAAACACGTCCATGCATTCTATAGGCTCGACTACTGTAGCAGTGTTTTTATCGGTGTCCCCAATACATTTGTCCTTACTAATATACGTATGTTGATAATTGATCTCATAAATATTGCTACTGGTCTAACAAAGCACTGAATGTTTTAGGTCTCTCCAGAACTAATTTTTTTATCAAATATCTGGTACAAACTACCACAAAACAGCAGATCTGCTACAACCCTCAGTTTGCCAGTAGCCTTAACTAAGGTTTCTGATTCTTGTAACGTTATTGTTATTTGACAGTTTTATTTTAACATCAACATATTCTATCCTTGTTTAATACGGTTTAAAACTATTTCTAATTATATTAAAATGTCCTTTTATAATCTTAATGGTGTGTAAAGCACTTTGAATCTGCAAGCAATTTGTAGACTCTCAGTGTAAGGATCTGTTTTCAGTTTTACTGACTAATATATGAGGTTCAATCTTTACAATCTTTGAGTCAACCCAACACTCATGTGTGAATAGACAGTTGTATGATGATTGATGTGCGTGTGCATGTGCATGTGTGCTTGTGTGAGAGAAAGAATCACACTTCAAAAGCCAAAAAGGCGATGGTCGTTAGCCATGTTAACTGGTTGAACAAGTTGTCAGCAGTGAAACTCCTGCCAATAATTACACTCACAGTTGACATATAAACGGACAATAACATCTGCGGTTGGTGACATCCAGTATTGTGTCAATATGAACAGGTGCACACACCCCCACCCCACCCATCTTCGACTCCAGAATCTAATCTCTATTTCTCTCACTCCCTCATTTTTGCTTCACTAACAAATTAGTGTGTGTGCGCGTGCGTGCGTGCGTGCGTGTGTGTGTGTGTGTGTGTGTGTGTGTGTGTGTGTGTGTGAAGACAAGGATGATACTGTAATTTAATCAATTACAAAAACATAAATTATAAATACTCTTTGGACCGGTATCCTTTTATAACACTTACATTTGTTTTGGTTCTCTATTCTATTCTTGATTTCACTTTTAACCAGCATTTATAGTCTGGGGTGAAAATTTGGTGGAAAAGGTAGATCAAGGTCAAGAGATTTGGTGTGCTAAAAGGAGTATAGAGCCCTGAGGGACCCCGGTAAACTAAGTATATTAGGGTAATGATGCCTTTTGATATGTGAATCTTTGAATTGCTTTTGTGTAAGAAATTTGTAGACAACTAAGAACCATGGTAAAGTCACTGCCCACCACCACAGAGGTTGTGGGTTCGAAAATCCACCGTGGTGCAACCGGCTTTGTCGGGCATCTATGCGAACACAACTGGCCGGTGTTCGGGGGAGGAGAGCCGGGCGGGGAGGGTGACATTGGTCACTGCATGTATTCCTACGGGCCAGGGTGGCACCTGTCAGTGGGTAGTGTTGGGGCGGGAGGACAAGGACGAAGCTGGCTCTACATCTTCCTGGTGCTCCTCACTGACAGGTGAGTCAGTAGGATACAATAGTAATGGAATCTATTAGCAAACACAACGACTAAATTGGGTAGAAAAAGGGCGTAAAAAATGATTGGCTACTATAAAAAGAAAAATTGAAATGAACTTGAGCTTGCACCTTCCCACAAGACATATGAGAACATACACACAATACACAAACTGACCTGGAACATGTTCTTGAAGGTGTTGAGGTCTCCAAAGAACTCCTCAACGGAGATCTTCCGCGGGTCGAAGACAAAATAATCTCCCAGGTCACTGTACTGCTTCTCCATGTTCTTATGCATCAAGTCCAGCTTCTCATACTGCTCACGAGCGCTGCCCACGAAGCTGTGAGGAACCACGGCTAAGGAACGCAGAACCCACTCACACACCACTACTGGTAAGGGGGCTACTAGACCAGTGGTTCATGAACCTTTTAGTTCAAGACCCAAAAGAGAAATTAGACTATTGCCCGGGAACCAAACTAGTGAAAATATCTAATCTACAAGCTCACAACACACCGTTTCGTGCTGCGTAGTGAGCTTGTAGATATTATTTACATTATGAAGAGAGGATATATACAAAAAAATGATTTTTGAGCGATGGAAATAAGCGAATTAGCACTAAAACCCAATGCCCCATTCAATTCAATTCAATTCATTGAGGGTTTATGGGAGGGGAAATAGTGCAAAATAATGTGCTTTTGCACAAAATAACACCTGGACTTCTTAGTTTGGTGGGGACGTAACGACTACAAATAAAGGTAAGAAAGCCTTCTAGTCTGAAATTATCCTTTAAACTTTGTTTTTTTAATTATGGAAATTAGATTTTCTTTCATTTTATTTATGAAATGTATGAAAAACATCCAAATATAGAATCCTTTGGGTTACCTTTGTACACCCACAGAGTTGCAATGGCTAAACGAACACTGAGGATTTCACTCAATATGTGAAGCAGGAAGGATATGGACATCTTCTCCACAAACAGGTCCCTGTCGCTCTGGGGAGGAGGGAAGGTTTCCAAGTCTTTCTCCAAATTCTTGATCTGACTTCCCATCTGGTCCAGGTTCTTCTGAAGGAGCTCCGCCGGCACTGCAGGAGGAATGATGAGGGGAATGTCAGCCACCAATCGAGACGTGAAACTGTATATCAAAGGCCTTTGTTAGCCCATTAAGAAGACCGCCCTAGACAAATGCCTTCTAAATCAGTAGTTCTCATACACACACATCTGAACTGATTTTGGCCAGGGACCCCACAAGAAGATTTGTTAATTATTTAAAAACTTTCTGAATTTTCAAAAGTATCAAATCTACAAGCTTGTAGATCTGCTATTTTTGAATAGCCTTAGTACAACATAGGATTACAGTGGTTAAACAGATTTTTATGCAATATTAACTTATTTTGCTGGGGACCGCCTGGAAGGTCCCCACTTTGAGAAGCACACCAACCCAGCAGAAGGCTAGCTCAGATGAGCGGTCGGCAGGGAGCTGTTAAGTGTCGTGCTAAGGGACACTTCAGACTTGCAGATGGACGAGCCAAGGTTCGAACTGGAGACCTTCTGATTACCCGACAGCCTCTCATCTATGCCTGCCCCCCTAATAGATTAATTCAATAAACTGTAAGGGAGTGATAAGCGCACGAGAAGAGGAGATAAGGATATAATCATCAAGAGACAGTCCACTACTGTGTGTGTGTGTGTGTGTGTGTGTGTGTGTGTGTGTGTGTGTGACTTAAACCCTAAACTTTGTTGACGGGACTCTCAAGGAATAGGCCCTAGGCCCCCTCCTATTTTCCCTCTACACTGTTTTCACTCTATATGCAAAAATATATATATAAGCTGATCTGCTGATCTGACAGTGGCCTTGTGGTTAGAGTGTCTGCCCTGAAACTGGGAGGTCGGGGGTTCGATCCCCGGCCGGGTCATACCAAAGCCTGTAAAAATGGGACCCATTGTCTCCCTGCTTGGCCCTCAGCATCAATGGGTTGGATTTTTTTAAAACAGTTTCAACTAAAATATATGCTTCTGGGGTTATTTATTTATTTTATTTAAATATTTTGAGATGGGAGTCGGAGGCCAAATACATATTATTTTGGGGGCCCTAGACATGAAAAGGTTTTAGCACCACTGATAAATAGCGACATAGGTTTTTCACCAAACTGTGATTTAGAAGACTCGGGTCTTAACGGGTGAACTGTGTGAGCAGGTGGATGAAGGTAGACTACTGTACCTCTGCTGGCCTTCTCCACGTGGACCAGCTCATCAGGGAAGCCCATAACGTCAGGGTACTGCTCCTGACACACATCAGCCAGGAAGTGGAGCAGCGTCTGCTTCTGGTCAGCTGACTTGGTGTCACGCAGCTGATTGGATGGGTGGTTGTTTTGGGAAGGAAGGAAGGAAGCGAGGGGGTTCCAAAATTAGTCAAAGTTAACTTGGGCCAAGTGTGTTTGTTTCTTTGCGTGTGTGTCTAAAGTTGAGTGTTTTGTTGTGAAAGGCAGTGATTCAGTTTCCTTTGTAATGTACATTGATGAGCCAGAAAAGCCATTGTTATCACACAAGTAGTCATTTGTCTAATCATGTAATATATTTCTCTTGCCGTTTCAGATTGTTATGTCAGCATGCCGACACCATACATTAGAGTATGAAGTAAAAAGCCTTGCTGTGAGAGTCGTCTTGACACTGACGGCAAAGCTTTTTACATGTGGTGAAACTAATTTGTACGTTTGACTTGTCCTCACACTACAGTAGACTTTTGACACGGTGACCTCAAAGGCTTTGGAATGGAGAGGGAGCCACATGCGTGTTTAGAGGGAGCCAAACACAAAGACTTTGGCATCGAGAGGGAGCCACATGCGTGTCTAGAGGGAGCCCCTCCGTGTCTCTTTGGCATGGAGAGGGAGCCACATGCGTGTTTAGAGGGAGCCTCCCGTGGCATGGAGAGGGAGCCACATGCGTGTTTAGAGGGAGCCTCCCGTGGCATGGAGAGGGAGCCACATGCGTGTTTAGAGGGAGCCTCCCGTGTCCCAAACACGCCACATGAGTATATGTTACCTTGCAGAGGTAGGATATGGTGAACCCGAAGGCCTTGGCGTTACGGGAGCCAGCGTTCATGTAGTTTCCCACCAGCAGGATGATCTCCAGCAGCTGGGTGAAGTTCTGGCTCTTCCTCAGCTCCTCGCAGGCCGCGGTCACGGACACCACGTCTGGCTTGAGGTTGTTCAGCTGCTCCTCGAACTGCAGCTTGAACAGGATGGCCTGGAGGCGGGGCTTCAGACGCTTTACACTGGCCATCTGGCCAGGAAGAGAACAGACAGCAGGGTGAGGTGATACACGTTTACACTGGACATCTGGCCAGAATGTGAAGCACACTCCTGGCTGGCACGTGGTGAAATTAACCACTTTCTACCTGGTGTCATTCTCTGTAGGCACCATTTATTTTCGTTTTTTAAGTGAAAGTAGCACATAGTCACATTGGGATGCAATGTAAGCTTGTAGGTCAGCTATTTTAGATATTTTAATTTAGACATAGCACTTTAGTGTTTAAACTGTTCCGCAGTTTGCAAGGGACACCCTGGAACACCCCCCCCCCCCCATCTCCATCGTTGAACAAGGTATCCTGTGTTTAACTGTGACCTGTTTTACTCATGTTTTCTTCCCGAGTCTAATAGGCTGACGGCGGCCCAAGTCCGTCTCACTATCTTCACATTTCGTACACCTCATTTAACTACACATTGATTTCCCTGCGCATGTTCCGGCCTGATATTTTCCAAGCCAGCTGGTAAATCACTCTAGAAGACAAGATAACTTTTGTGTGTGTGCACATACTCACCACCACTCCAAACTGTTCGGCCTCAGCCAGGTCATCATATTCGTCCTTCATCTCTGCCAGCACACTCAGCTGTTCCTGCTCTGGTAGCTGTTTGATCATGTTCTGCACAAAAGCAAAAACACAATACAAAATAAACGACACACAGGAACTGATTAATGTCTGACGGGGCAGATAAAATTCCCACTGCAACCGGTCAGCTCATAGGAAAATGTCCCATTGCAGAGGGAGGACGTGTCAATTTTCACCCATGAATAAATTGATTATCGATTAATTTTGAAGCATGACATATACAGTAGTAAGTGTTGTTGGAGTATTCAAATATTAGTTGTTACACATGTCCCCATAAACAAACACCAGAGTAGTTATGTTCTGTACCAGCAGCATGGACTCGGTCAGAAGCTTCTCATTGACTTCCAAGATGACATTTTTGATTTCTTCATAGGGAAGACGGAATGAACCTAGGAAAATAGCTGGAAAACACGCGCACACACACACACGCACACACACACACACACACACACACACACACACACACACACACACACACACACACACACACACACACACACACACACACACACACACACACACACACACACACACACACACACACACACACACACACACACACACACACACACACACACACACACTTTCTTAATCACTCAATAATCATTCACATACCTGTGTGACTGCCATTAGGGCAATACAGAAATTAGTTCAAGGAAAGCATAAGGCAGTTATTAATTGTAATTAATGAATTGGTTTATGTAGGTTAAGAGCTCTAATAGGCTATGACCACATATAGCTGCTTTTTCAAATATGAGCATCACAGGGCACATTATTTAGTCATTCTCATTACTACGTAATAGCAAATGTTATGATTAAGCATAATAAAGTCCCTCTTTTAGCGATGTGATTAACAACACCATGAGGCAAGGTGGAGTTAAAGTTGAGACATGTTCATCTTGGAGCACCCCCAAAACATACCACCTCAGAAACGGCGTTGTTTGGAGGACCAACGCCTGCCACGACCAAACTACTGAAAACGATGCTGTCACAATAATGACAAAGGACAGAAAGGGAGAAACCATCTAAACAAGTGAATAAATACTAAAGCACTGTTCTGGGGACAGCAGAAACCCTCTCATCGCACATATGCTTTTGGACTTACAAAGATTCTGGGAAGACTTGGAGTCAAGCACCTTCAACTCCTTTACTTTCTTCTTCTGTATCTGTTTCTCCTCGCCGCCATCCTGTTCCTTTTTGGCTGCAGCGAGTTAAAGAGAGAGAAAGAGAGATAGATATAGGTAGAGAGATAACAATGGGAGACAGGATTTAAATTATGTTAATTCAACTCACAATTGTACAATTGGACCCATTAGGGTCTCTTAAGATTTGAGGAGGTGGCAGCTGGGAGATGAGTAAAATGTCCTTGAAACGGAATTAAAAGATTGAGGGGGAATGAGTGGGCAGAGACAGAGAGACAGCAGGTTCAGAGAGAGATTGTTATGGAGGCTGACAGGCTCCCCCAGCTGTGTGGTGTCATGGAGGTCTGGGGACGACTCAATCAGCGGCTTGGGAAGGCATGGAACTATAGTGAAATTGTTCCATAAGGGCATGGGAAGGAGTTCCCCGACGCTCGGCTGGTGGAGACCGCCACGTATGTAAGTAGATAATATGGTTGGACATTCCATGGCTGTGAGGCAGTAAACACCCACAGTTGGGTTCATGGCTATGTGCAAGGAGGCATACTGTGGACACATGGACCCGCACACAAACCCATGTGACAGAGGTACACTTGACATGCAATTGTTCCGACAAGGTCAGGATTGTGACTGAGGGAGAATTAATTGTGTGTATGATGGTGCAATGTGATGTATGCGGGTTCGCCCCGTCGACTTCAAATTCGACACTTGTGTTCCACACCCCCACAGGGAGTGCAGTGCCCGGTGTTGAGTCCGTCGGATAGCCGGTTGTCCAGAACCAGCACAAAAGCCTTTGCCTGGGCTCTGAACCTGATCACCCATATATCTCTGGAGCTGGCCTGTTCTGACATCTGCATAGACTCCATATTTGGGCATGCCTGACAAAGAACTCCATATATGGGCATAAAAGTAACGTAAAAGAGACACTGACATAATAACTGGGTGGGGTATTCATTTCCAACTTGCATCATTCCAAGTAGGCCAGTGCCCAACAGGCACTGCTCTAGTCTATCTAAAAATGTGCCATGTCTCTGTATGTCTGTAATCCACGTAACTTGAGAACCGGCACCGCCTTTTTGAGGGCCCTTAAGGCGGTGTCGCCGGTTGAAAATATCAGATGTACAAGCCCAGGAGAAAAAACACATGGAGATGCATTGTGAGCTTGTATATCGGCTGAGTTTGGCATGTGACCCCATCAAAGTCAATGTATAAATGAGGCTTTACAATCACGTTTAGGTTTTATTCCATTATCCATCCCCCTGTCTCCTCTCAACTTGAGCATGTCTGTACATTTCCACTCAGCAGCCTTTGTATAATTCTATCTGTGGAGTTCAGTCATTTCTCCTTCTCTCTGTCCCTCTTCTCTTCTCTTCACAGACAGAACAGGAAGCAAGGATCACGGCCTGGACAGCAGCCAGACAGGAAACGGTATGCATGTGTTCAATCGGTTTCCCACACTCATTCTCTCTCTCACTCACACACACACACACACACACACACACACACACACTAGAAAACAATGAAAATACATGTTACGGCCATATTCACTAGCTGCCCACCTGCTCCAATTGGCTGCCGATTACCTCATATTAAAGGATAACATTAAGTGTTTTACCGAGATGAGCCAAGCTGTCTGGAGTGAGACAAAGAAACCAGACTGCTATTGGTGTGCGCACGCGCGCGCGCACGCACGCACGCACGCGCACGCACACGCACACGCACACACACACACACACACACACACACACACACACACACACACACACACACACACACACACACACACACGTTGAACCACACTACTGTATGTCTACTTATTAGCAAGTTCTGATAAATTATAACGAAATCAACTGGTTTCAAAACCAGACAATAGATATTCTCTCTTCTCTCAGCCAGCGAACCTCCCTTCTTTCTCTTTCTCAGTGAAAACAGTTACATTAGGCATTTAGTACAGTATATTAGATTACTGATGACATATGCTAGCCGTGCTTTTCAGTGGCTCCGGTTTACACACAGCGATGCTGTCGTTCTCCAGACTTTGTGTGGAGGGGAAAACAAGTCATCCGTCCATCCATCTGTCCGTCCAGTCAAGCAAGGCTTTGTCTCAGTGGGAGAGAAGACACTCAGACAGCCAGTCTGTTAACAAGCTGAACTTCTCTCCCCTCATTCACTCAGTGAACAGTACGTACACACACAGTCAGTCCAGTCAGCCCGGTCTGCTAACAAGGTCCCCATCTCTTCGCTGGACCCTTCAGATGGAACACACGCGCGCACACGTTTGTATTACTGGACCTGTGAGGACATCAGAATTCGAGGTCGGTCAGCATTAAAAATGGCAGAAAATAGCAAAGACTAAGGCCGAAATAAATTGAATGATATACAAGCTCACAACGTGGCACGTCACATTGTGAGCTTGTAGGTTGTGTATTTGTTCGGTGAGTGACATCGCTTCACAAGTAGCCTATTTAATAGGGAAAACTGTAACCCTGAACCTGACCCCTCATCATAAGAATCTTCTTAGGACCAGGAAAATGGTCTGCTGCATTTATAAAATATTACTGTACTTGTGGGGACATTTGGTCTTCACAAGTATAGTAATACACACACACACACACACACACACACACACTGAGCCCCATTGTCTCTCCCAGTGAATCACTTCCTATCAGTCTCCTTATCTCTCTGTCCAAGACTCGTCATGAAGTTGTAATCGGCTTGCCGGTGACAATTACACAGATGTTGTATTGTGTATGTTAACCGGCTAGATATCATGTGGTTTATATCATGTGTGTAATGTGCGCCGAGTATCAGCCACATATAGATGGTAAATACTATTGTGTCCAGCAGCACTCCCCTGCTGAATGCAGGAAAGCATGACAGGAAATCTACCATTTTACACACACATGCATGCACGTGCGCACACACACAGGAACATCCTTCAGGACAGCCGAGAGGAAGCATCATGAGGAAGCGCACACACACACACACACACACACACACACACACACACACACACACACACACACACACACACACACACACACACACACACACACACACACACACACACACACACACACACACACACACACACACACACACACACACACACACACACACACACACACACACACACACACACAGGATGGTGAGTTGTTGTGACAAACATAAGGCTGGATAAAAAAAAGACAGAAGGGTCAGAGAACATCTCACACAGTAAAATCTAGCTTTGTGTGACACAACAACAGACACGGCCACAGAATGAAATAAACAAATGGAGGCCACACACTGCCCACCTGCACATGTACACGCATGCATGTACACATATGCATGTGCACACACTCGCACATGTATGCATGCATGTGCACATACATGATGCCACCACAGTGGAGTTCTAGGCCAAATCTGGGTATAGCATATAATCCCATACTGTGACTTAATCCAGTATACTATGTGACACACATGACCTGAGCATCATGTCAGAGGGACAGTGTCAGAGTGTGTGCGCGTGCCCCTGTGTTCATGTGTGTACCAGGGAGATGGAGAGAGGAAGGTTTGTGAAGTGTGTGTGTCTACAACATCCATAACGTCTACAGTGCTAGCTGCGCTCTAGCCAATCACACCCAGTCTAGCGATGCTGACATCATGACTGATTCATAAAATGGGGTCTAGTGTGCCGATTGTAAAATGGCCGCACTCTGGCTTCCACATGCACAGGGTATTCATTTATGAGCCTATGCTGCCCCCGGTGGCCGCTATAAAGCACTGCAGCCACAGCAGCTCTTAGTCACCGCGGGGGGAAGGAGAGGAGATGACAGAGGCAGAAACAGGCTAAACATGGAACAACACGCACGTATGACCAGGCAGGGGCGCGCACACGCACACGCACACACACACACACACACACACACACACACACACACACACACACACACACACACTCAAGACAGTGTATTGTATTAACATCCACATGTTTTACAGTTCCAGCTGCCAGTCTGTTACCCCCTAACACACAAAAAGGCCTCTTTGTCCAGAGACACTTTTTCCTGGCACCCCTCCCCCTCCCCCTCCTCCCCAACAGCTGCCTGGCATTGAGTTGGGTGTCTGTCTGTCTGTCTGTCTGTCTGTCTGTGTGTGTGAGTGTGTGTGTATGCGCACGCACGCACGCGCCCGCTCGCACATGCGTTTGTGTGTGTAACAAAATTCTTTCAGTTCTAACTCCTGTTTTTAATTAAGAGTGGGGGGGTGGGGGGGGGGGGTGTGTGTGAGTCATGCAATGATCCCCATCAATATATAACTAAGTGTGTGTGTGCGAGGGAGTGTGAGTGCGTGTCCATCTGCACAAAGGACTGTCTGTTTATCAGTCAGCAGACCTGAGTGTGTGTCCTTCCTCACCCCTACGCTCCCTCCACCTCCTCATCCCCCGCTCTTCTCTCCTTCTCACTCCTTAAAAGGACAAACTGAGTGGTGTTGCTGGAGGTAATGGCTCGCCTAGCCTCCGAGGGAGACCGGAGGGGAAGGGGATGGGGGGGCGGGCAGTGGAAAAGGTAGATAAACAAAGCGATGAAAGGGAAGTGTGGAGAGAAAGAGGAGAAAGAACTTACATTTCATCTATAAACTCTCTTCTAGCTGTAACCACAACCCCGAGCACAACAATTCCAACCCCATACGAGAAATCATAACCTCCCCCTACTCTCTTTCTTTCTCTCTTTTTATTCCCTGGCTTTCTCTTCGTCTTTTCATTCGGCCTATCCATCCTCTCATCACCACTCCTTGCCTTTGCTGTGGTTTATTTTTAAACTCGCTAAAAGCTTGCAGATGACAGGCTCCATTGTGTGTGTGTGTGTGTGTGTTTGTGTGTGTGCATGCGCTCGTGTGTGTGTGTGTGCACGCGCTTGTGTGTGTGTGTCAGCCTGTGGCGTCTGTGGGCCCTCCAGTGGCGAGCCAGTAGAAGAGCAACTTCAAACTTTTATATAACTTTTTAAACTAAACATTTTCTCCCCTTTCCTTTCCCCCCTTCAACACAAACATTCCAGTAAAGAGTTCAACTAAACTGGAACAGAGGAGAAGGTTTAGAATTTCACCAGACTGACTCATCAGCGGTTTGTGAGTGTGTGTGTGTGTATGTGCGTGCACACAGCCTGTGTGTGTTTGTGTGTAGATGGGGGAGTAGAAATGTACTTTGGGCAATGTTTTCACTTCAATAAAGACGCATTTTCCTGTGGTTTATAATGTTGAACCGAGTTTAGTGTGAAAATCTCACATTATCTATATATGGACGATGAAATGAGACAAAGAAAGAAGGGCGAGCGAGAGAGAAAGAAGTGGGGAGGAAGGGAGGGGGGCAGCCATGTGCGTCTTTGTCCAAACTAAAACTATGGTGGACAAAAGGACAGCTGAAACTTGGTCCCTTTAAACTTTAAATGTCCAACATTCTGTCACCGCTTGTATCTTATGTGTGTGTGTGTGTGTGTGTGTGTGTGTGTGTGTGTGTGTGTGTGTGTGTGTGTGTGTCATAGACTAAGTGTGCTTGACAGCAGAAGAATAAGGGGGTTTCCACGGTAACATTGGGACTGAAAGAGCCCCTTCATCCTGTTTTTCCACTGTGAAAGGAAGCGGAGAGAAAGGATTCCTGGCAGTGTGTGTGTGTGCGTGCGTGTGTGAGAAGGACCAGATGGCAGGGTGGGGCAGGCAGGAGGGGGAGCGGGGGCAGGATGTGGGAGGGCCAGGATGCCGGGGGAGGGTCCGGGGGTGGGGCTAAGACCCTGCTCAACTGCGCACCCCTGGTGCATGAACGGCGCCACTGCAACTGCAACCATTATTTATTCCACCGACCTAAAATCAGGTGTTCAACCCCATAAATCTGCTCTCCAGGTGGATGAAGAGTGCCAACAATGATACTTAAAATAACCACAACATCAGAATGATATAATGTGTCCATTTTTATTTCACGTTTGGTCTGCTGGCTTTGTTTAAATCAGATTTTATGCGGTCATAAACACCACCAAACTTTTGTACATTATTATATACGTTTATGATGACTTAAATACATTTTGTTTTGTTTTTTAACTTTATGTTAGACAGGGTGTGTGAAAATATTTTTATATAAATTATTATTATTTTTTAAATCAGTCTTACAGTACAACACTAGTACTAAAACAAACCAAAACAATTTCATCCTATTCGAAAAGGTAGGTAGTGTAAGTGATATGTTCTAGTTTTTAAAAGTTAAAGCTCTATATTCTGATAGTAATCCTTGCTATAGTGTTTGTTCAGTAACAAACCTACATAAAAATAGCCTACATTTTCAGGTGAGTTCAAATTCAGTGGTTCAAATTTGCCTGCTGATGTCTTTGTGTCATCACTTCCAATTTGACTTGTTTATCTTGTATCCTATATGAATTCTTAATTTGATTAACTTTATTTTGAACTTACAGGTAAAAAATAAAAACAATGTTTGTTACTGTACAAACACTCTAGACCAGGAGCAGCAACTTGAATGATGAAGGCCACTAAATGTCCACATTCACTCCAATATGAAAGCTAAATAAAATAGGTAGCCTATAAAATAAAATTGGTTTTCCTCCCCTTGACAAAATAAATGTATTTCAACACCATGACCTCTTGCCCTCCTCTTGATCTAGTGATTATTGTTGTATTTTATCAACAGGAGTGAGTGTGGCTCCTCTCAGTGAACCAACAGTTTATGTGTGGAGTCACAGTGCCCTCTAATGGAAACATTGGTGTACTGCAGCTAAACAACATCACCAACAGCTAATACTTGGCTACACTATTTATTACCTTCACATTACCACATACCAACCCCAGGACATAAAGTGTGTGTGTGTGTACTGTGTGTGTGTGTGTGTGTGTGTGTGTGTGTGTGTGTGTGTGTGTGTGTGTGTGTGTGCACGAGCGTTGTGTGCACGGGTGTTAATGTATATGGCTGTCAATTAAAGGCAGTGACAGGATATACACTGAATATGGGTTTTTGATGAGGATAAAAGTGGGAGAGCGGGGAGAGAGAGAGAGAGAGAGAGAGAGAGAGAGAGAGAGATATTCTCTCAGGGCCGTTCTGACCTCCCTCTGCTCTCCTGGCCGTGAAGGTCTACTGTGATGACGCACACATCACTGATGGAGCATGCACATACACACAAATATACATACACACAAACCCACATCCAAATGTGCGAGCGCGCACACACACACGCAGGCTATGCTGCCTGCATTGCTGATAAGGTGCGCTACAGCCGAGCCGACACACAGACACAGCATCACCTTGAACTCATATACCCACCTGCTGAAACCACACAAACAGCTCATAAATCCCCATTGCAAACAACAGAGGACACACACACACACACACACACACACACACACACACACACACACACACACACACACACACACACACACACACACACACACACACACACACACACACACACACACACACACACAGAGCTAGAGGTGAGTTGCTATGCTGTGCTTATTAAATCAGCCCTATATCAACCACTCTCCTTGGGACAGCAGTGAAGATTTACTACAGCAATTACACCAGCTAATTACAAAAGGAAGCGAGAGAGAGAGAGAGCGCGGGGGGAGGGAGGGAGGGATAGAGTATGTGAGAGAGAGAGACAGAGAGGGAGGGAGGGAGAGATATGGTAGAATAAACGAGATGGGAAATCGAATAAGAAAGTGAAAGAGTGAATCAAAGAGAGTGGGAGAGGACGGAGGCAGTAGTAGCAGGGCGGTATATCCAAATGGAGAGAAGACATGAAGCGATAAGAGCAGCTCATAAAAGAAGGCAAACAAAGGTGATGGAGTTGAAGAGGGGAGAAAGGATGGGGTCAGGATACAAATGCTTCCATGTCTCATCCACCTCATTTTAGAGGTGACCTTGGACTGCTACAAAATGTCTCAGCCGCGCACGCACACACACACACACACACACACACACACACACACACACACACACACACACACACACACACAGTCACACACACACACACACACACACCTGACTCACCATCCCCTGCTGCTATGTCCTTCACAGCCCAGGGGACACAGACAGGCCAGAATATGCCAGAATAGGCAGACCTAGCCTCAACAACATGCAACACGTCGCACACACGCACAAGTTTTATGGTGAAGCCCACAGCAATACTGAGAACGAGAGACTGATGCAGAAAACAATGTGCACATGGAGAGAGACAGTCAACAAGAGAGCGAGAGAGAAATAAATGTTAGAAAGCATGTCAAGGAGAGAGCGTGAGTGAGACAGAGAGAGACAGACAGACAGACAGAGTGGGAGAGAGACAAACTGTGCAGAAATGGAGACTGAGAATAAGATTGTCAGAGATGGGAAAAAGATACAGAAACAAAAACAGAAGGAAAAAAAAGATGACGAGGGAGAAACAGAAAACCAGAGACAGTCAGAGGGAGAGAGACAGAAAAACAAAACGGAACACATTCAGTGAGTGGGAGGGAGAAAGAGGGAAACAAACTCCTGTGCATCTAGTGGTTTTGATAAGGTTTCTGTACTGTTAATATGTTATTCACTGTGTGAAGGTCCTTGGTAGTGTGCCGGTCCCACACAGCTAAGTGCTCCCTCTAGGGGGAGGATAGGGAACTGCACATATGTTTTCTTCCTTTTGCTGTGGGCAGAATATGACAAATAATGCTGCGCAATTCATCGAAAAAAAAGATAGCGATCTAGATTCAGACACCTATGCGATCTGACTTCTAAATTTGAGCAAGAATCGTGCAGCACTAGTTGGCTGTCATTCATTTTAGTTTTATGTTTTTGCTACAAGAGAGACTTTAAGAGGTTTAAGTCAAGCACTTTGATGTCGTCTGTTTAAAGCCACAGTAGTTGGCTCCAGGTGCCACATTTTGACTGTAGTAATGTTCAGCAACTACAAACTAAAGACAATAAATATTTCCATGGAAAAAATGAGAATCGTGTGAGAATTGTGATCTTAATTGTTGTGGAGGAAAATTGAGATTCATAAGAATGGTGGAGCACTAATGACAAAGATGTATATGTATATATATAACTTAAAGAGCCACTTCACCCCTTTTGCAACCAGATCTTATTTGAATTATGTTTAGGACACAAGGAACACTTTCCTGGGGGTTGTGTGTGTAATATGTGTAGTAAGATATTTTAGTCACAACGCCATGTTCATGACCAAAATGTGTCATGAAAATGTGACGTCCTTCCTGGACTACAAGTCACACCTCCACGCAGCCTCCCCCCTTGTAGGAATTCAGCAATCCAGTCAAACCTTAGTCAAACACAGACTTCATTATTTTTCTGGACATAGGGTGCAAATTTCAAATTGTGCTACTGTTATCTACTACAAATAATATTAACATTTTGAGTTACTGCAGCTTCATCCAGCGGTGAAATGTCACTTTAATAATAGGCTCATAAATGTATACCGTGAACATATCTCAACACCTCGAGGGGATTTCTACATACATACAAAAAAAAAAACACAGACACTGACACTAAATATTTTCAAAAATTCCTTCAAAGCCTTACAGATAACATATGAGTCTAGCAGACATGGATGTAAACTGCAACTGGTTGGGTGGAGGCACACAATAGCGGTGCAATATTTGTAGTTTTAATTATTATCATCATTCCATCACCCAGCACATGGAATGTGTGACTCACACACACACACACACACACACACACACACACACACACACACACACACACACACACACACACACACACACACACACACACACACACACACACACACACACACACACACACACACAGTTATGAATGAAAGCCTCTAATTCCAATCAAGATAGTTGCACACACGCACATTAACCCCTAGAAGTACATTGTGTCCCTGGAAACCAAGAATTGGAGCGGTACGCCTGTCGGTCTCAAATATTCATTAGCGCCTTATGGAGAGAGAGATAAAGAATGAGGAGGAGGGAGGAGGAGGGGTGGGGGGCAGAGAGAAATAGAGGTGTACACGTGTCATGCCACAGAGGACAGCTAACAGCTCGTCATCAGGCCGGCGAGAGTGCACGCACATACACCGTTTATCCCTTCTCTCTCTCGTTACAGTCTCTCTCGTCCGTCCATTCCTTCACTCGTCTTTATCTCTGCTTCAGTGACGAGGACCAAGTAGTAAAGCACTCACTCGCTCACTCCTCTCCAATTCTCTCCCTCTCTCTCTTTGGGCGAGCCTTGTAGGCCTGATTAGCAATTGTGACTTGTTCGTGTGGTGGAAAGATTGGCACACATGCATGGACACACACACACACACACACACACACACACGGCAGAGAGGCAAGTTGAGGTCCAGTTATGCTGGGTCCCATCAACCCCCTGGGCTAGGCCTTGAGACAAAGAAGAACTTGGATAGCAGGAGAGAGTTTTGCCCTTCAAAATGTCAGCCATCGCTTGCAGGAAATAAACACACACACACACACGCGCACACACGCACACACACACACACACACACACACACACACACACACACACACACACACACACACACACACACACACACACACACACACACACACACACACACACACACACACACACACACACACACACACACACACACACACACACACACACACACACACACACACACACACACACACACACACTTGAAAAAGTCTGTCTGTCTGGAGGCGAGGAGATAGGGCTGTTTTCTGTCACTATGGCTTTTTCTGCCATCATCACAACCTTACGGAGGGAGGAGAGGAAAGGGCACAGAAGTGGAGGGAAGACAGAAGAGGGCATAGGACAAGAGAGGAGGCAGCAGAGGAGAAGGAGGTGAGGATAGGAGGAGGACAAGAGAGGAGGCAGCAGAGGAGAAGGAGGTGAGGATAGGAGGAGGCAGAGGAGAAGGGAGGTGAGGATAGGAGGAGGCAGCAGAGGAGAAGGAGGTGAGGAGAGGAGGAGGCAGCAGAGGAGAAGGGAGGTGAGGAGAGGAGGAGGCAGCAGAGGAGAAGGGAGGTGAGGATAGGAGGACAAGAGAGGAGGCAGCAGAGGAGAAGGAGGTGAGGATAGGAGGAGGACAAGAGAGGAGGCAGCAGAGGAGAAGGAGGTGAGGATAGGAGGAGGCAGCAGAGGAGAAGGGAGGTGAGGATAGGAGGAGGCAGCAGAGAAGGGAGGTGAGGATAGGAGGAGGCAGCAGAGGAGAAGGGAGGTGAGGATAGGAGGAGGCAGCAGAGAAGGGAGGTGAGGATAGGAGGAGGCAGCAGAGGAGAAGGGAGGTGAGGATAGGAGGAGGCAGCAGAGGAGAAGGGAGGTGAGGATAGGAGGAGGCAGCAGAGGAGAAGGGAGGTGAGGATAGAAGGAGGCAGAGCAAAAGGGAGGGGAGAAGAGACGTGATGAGCAGAGAACCAGAAAATAGAATGGGCGTGGAGGGGAAAAGCAAGGTAAACAGTTAAAGGGGGTAAAATTACCCATGAGATGGAGACAAAGAAATGTATAGGTCACAAACAAAAAGAGAAGAGATGAGTGAACAGGTGATGATGACCACGAGAGGGAGGCTAAATGTGTATTCCTAGGATGAGTGGGGGCGGGGGAATCGCTTGTTTTCGGACACCCCGACGGAGGCACTCTGTCTAAAGCGGATTTGAGCCACGAGAGGCACCGCTGAACAAGCTCAGACGAGCGAGTGGCCCTGCAGAACGCTGTGAAGTCCACTTCAGCACACTCAGCTCTGTGCGAGTTACAGACAGTATGTCCTGAATCAGAATCTCAAATCATCGGCCCCTCCCTCCCCTAGTCTCGGTACCTCAGAGAGGTCAATACACGCCTCGTGCACAGTCCACACTAACACAGCCAAGCACTCCCGACCCCTGAGAGAGAGAGAGAGAGAGACATGGTGTGATAGGTTGAATATGGTTTGAGAGGGGCTGGCTCCGGTGAGACCTGGCCTCAATCATACACACACTAGGGCTCTTTCTTATAGTGATGAAATATGGTAGATTTCTATTTCTATTTCTTAGTCTTAGACAAGTAACAAAGTCTGACGTCAAACTTACCAGCCACCTCGGCCATAAATGAATTCCCATTCAAAAGTCAAGTAAATGCGACCTGCTGTAACAATTAGCCCTTCACTAAGTCCCACCCCAAAAAGTGATTGTCCAATGCCAATCCAAATAGTTTAGCAACGGTTGCTATAAAGGTCAAGCTTTCTTTGCTGCTAATGTGCCTATTGGACAAGGATGGTTTGGGGAGGAACTTAGTGAAGGGCTAATTAAGCCCATATATGGAGATCCCTAATGTAATCAATATTAGTATGTCAGAAACTGTTCTGACATTCCATATGTTGATCCTTCCCCATCCATCCTTCCTCTTCGATGTCTCCCTTTTGACTGATACCTGTCCATTTAAACTCTAGACGGGCCTGCCCCAAAGTTATTTCTGCAGCCGCGCACGGCAGCCGGCAAAAACTAGAGTTCTCAACAGGCCCAGAAATTAAGTCCTGGACCTACCTGGGCCCTCACCAAACCCTGTACACTCAAGACACTGCCCCTGCTGCCACCCTTAGATCTCCATATATGGAGCTGACCTGCTCTGACATTCCATATGTTGATCTGACCTCATCAAACCCTGTAGACTCAAGACACGCTCCATATATGGCCAGTGCACGCGACCTCAGGCGTCTTACTGGTTATAATTTTTAAGTCAGTTAATATAAGAAATGTGTTCCAAAAAAATCCAGGCTCCAGTCAATCTGTCAGGGAGGTGGCTCTGTATGACTTATCATACTGTGGGATGCTCCAGTCAGTCTGTCAGGGAGGTGGCTCTGTATGACTTATCATACTGTGCGATGCTCCAGTCAATCTGTCAGGGAGGTGGCTCTGTATGACTTATCATACTGTGGGATGCTCCAGTCAGTCTGTCAGGGAGGTGGCTCTGTATGACTTATCATACTGTGGGATGCTCCAGTCTGTCAGGGAGGTGGCTCTGTATGACTTATCATACTGTGGGATGCTCCAGTCAATCTGTCAGGGAGGTGGCTCTGTATGACTTATCATACTGTGGGATGCTCCAGTCAGTCTGTCAGGGAGGTGGCTCTGTATGACTTATCATACTGTGGGATGCTCCAGTCTGTCAGGGAGGTGGCTCTGTATGACTTATCATACTGTGGGATGCTCCAGTCAGTCTGTCAGGGAGGTGGCTCTGTATGACTTATCATACTGTGGGATGCTCCAGTCTGTCAGGGAGGTGGCTCTGTATGACTTATCATACTGTGGGATGCTCCAGTCTGTCAGGGAGGTGGCTCTGTATGACTTATCATACTGTGGGATGCTCCAGTCAATCTGTCAGGGAGGTGGCTCTGTATGACTTATCATACTGTGGGATGCTCCAGTCTGTCAGGGAGGTGGCTCTGTATGACTTATCATACTGTGGGATGCTCCAGTCAATCTGTCAGGGAGGTGGCTCTGTATGACTTATCATACTGTGGGATGCTCCAGTCAATCTGTCAGGGAGGTGGCTCTGTATGACTTATCATACTGTGGGATGCTCCAGTCAATCTGTCAGGGAGGTGGCTCTGTATGACTTATCATACTGTGGGATCTTTGAATGGGTAACACTAGAGAAAGAGTAGAACTGGCACATCTACTGGATGGCAGGTGCAGGACCAAACAGTGGATAATGCAATATAAAAAGAAGTCCGTACACTGTAACTTTGAAAAGCTCCCAGTCAAGGCTTTATTATAGATGAACCTTTCGACAAAGAGTCTTTATCATAATCATATCTTGTATATTTTTGAATGGGAATATTTCTTTATGATCATGGGACGAGGCTTTACTGTTTTACGTTATAACAGCCTTGAGGACTGAACTCAGAGCATGTCGCAGATAAGGCACGATGGACAACGTGCAGTCGTGCACGAACATGTCTGTGACCTGCTGTTTGCTGTGTTGCATCCAGATCCACTGGATCACAGTCACATGTCTGTGACCTGCTGTGTTGCATCCAAATGGATCACAGTCACATGTCTGTGACCTGCTGTGTTGCATCCAAATCCACTGGATCACAGTCACATGTCTGTGACCTGCTGTTTGCTGTGTTGCATCCAAATCCACTGGATCACAGTCACATGTCTGTGACCTGCTGTTTGCTGTGTTGCATCCAGATCCACTGGATCACAGTCATATGTCTGTGACCTGCTGTTTGCTGTGTTGGATCCAAATCCACATGGATGAAATGAAATGATTACTATATTTACCCAGGGTATCTGGGCTAAGCTCAAGAACTTGTTTCCAGCCAGGCCCTGCTCATAGAACATTTCATCGTAGTGGTTCAATGCCTTGTTCAAGGGCACTTCAGCGGTGGTAATTTTAACGTGTCGGACCGCTGATTCGAACTGGCGACCTTCCGGTATCAAGACCGCTCCGCAATCCGTTCGGCCACCGCTGCCACAGTCACATGGATCACAGTCACATGTCTGTGACCTGCTGTTTGCTGTGTTGCATCCAGATCCACTGGATCACAGTCACATGTCTGTGACCTGCTGTGTTGCATCCAGATCCACTGGATCACAGTCACATGTCTGTGACCTGCTGTTTGCTGTGTTGCATCCAGATCCACTGGATCACAGTCACATGTCTGTGACCTGCTGTTTGCTGTGTTGCATCCAGATCCACTGGATCACAGTCACATGTCTGTGACCTGCTGTTTGCTGTGTTGCATCCAGATCCACTGGATCACAGTCACATGTCTGTGACCTGCTGTTTGCTGTGTTGCATCCAGATCCACTGGATCACAGTCACATGTCTGTGACCTGCTGTTTGCTGTGTTGCATCCAGATCCACTGGATCACAGTCACATGTCTGTGACCTGCTGTGTTGCATCCAGATCCACTGGATCACAGTCACATGTCTGTGACCTGCTGTTTGCTGTGTTGCATCCAGATCCACTGGATCACAGTCACATGTCTGTGACCTGCTGTTTGCTGTGTTGCATCCAGATCCACTGGATCACAGTCACATGTCTGTGACCTGCTGTGTTGCATCCAGATCCACTGGATCACAGTCACATGTCTGTGACCTGCTGTTTGCTGTGTTGCATCCAGATCCACTGGATCACAGTCACATGTCTGTGACCTGCTGTTTGCTGTGTTGCATCCAGATCCACTGGATCACAGTCACATGTCTGTGACCTGCTGTGTTGCATCCAGATCCACTGGATCACAGTCACATGTCTGTGACCTGCTGTTTGCTGTGTTGCATCCAGATCCACTGGATCACAGTCACATGTCTGTGACCTGCTGTTTGCTGTGTTGCATCCAGATCCACTGGATCACAGTCACATGTCTGTGACCTGCTGTGTTGCATCCAGATCCACTGGATCACAGTCACATGTCTGTGACCTGCTGTTTGCTGTGTTGCATCCAGATCCACTGGATCACAGTCACATGTCTGTGACCTGCTGTTTGCTGTGTTGCATCCAGATCCACTGGATCACAGTCACATGTCTGTGACCTGCTGTTTGCTGTGTTGCATCCAGATCCACTGGATCACAGTCACATGTCTGTGACCTGCTGTTTGCTGTGTTGCATCCAGATCCACTGGATCACAGTCACATGTCTGTGACCTGCTGTTTGCTGTGTTGCATCCAGATCCACTGGATCACAGTCACATGTCTGTGACCTGCTGTTTGCTGTGTTGCATCCAGATCCACTGGATCACAGTCACATGTCTGTGACCTGCTGTTTGCTGTGTTGCATCCAGATCCACTGGATCACAGTCACATGTCTGTGACCTGCTGTTTGCTGTGTTGCATCCAGATCCACTGGATCACAGTCACATGTCTGTGACCTGCTGTTTGCTGTGTTGCATCCAGATCCACTGGATCACAGTCACATGTCTGTGACCTGCTGTTTGCTGTGTTGCATCCAGATCCACATGGATCACAGTCAAACCAAGTAGCTGCAGGGTGGTGATGACAACCATTATCTGACAACTGCAGCTCCTTGCTGTAGTTGCAGTGGTGGAAAAAGTACTCGTGTTTTACTTAGGTAAAAGTATCAATACTGCAATGTAGGGTTACTACATCCGCTACCAGTAAAAGTACTCATTATGCGGAACGTCCCATTTCAAGTTTACAAATGTATACAAATCCTTTGAAAATAGCCAAAATGTATGTACGGATGAAGTGGTTACTGTATGTTTTGTAATAATAATCAAAATGAGTAACTAAAGTTTTCAAATAAATGTAGTGGAGTAAAAGTGCAATATTTGCCTCTGAGATAGTGGAGTAGTGGAGTAGAAGTAAATGGAAATTAGAAAAGTATAAATACCTCAACATCTTTACTTAAAGGGACACTTTACCCTTTCTGCAAAAAAATATATGTTAATGATGTTTAGAAAAAGGAGAACACTCTCCTGGGGTCTTAATGTGTGTAATATGTGGTTTTAGATTTTTACAGGGTCCATGATGTCATGGACACTGGGCTCACTTCCTTCCTGGACTACAATTCCTATAAGGCTTTGGTGCACTGCTCCTCCTTGTGGATAGGGGGAGGGCTGTCTTACTGAGACAACATGTAGTCCAAGGTATATTTAAATGGAGGTAAGGTCACCGACGTCATTTTCGCTATCACGCAATTCCAGACGGCAGATTCGTCGCACCATTGGAGCCAAACTGCACCCGGAAGTTCGGCAGAATACACTGAAGTCAATGAGAGCTCAGTGACAAGCTCATGAACAAACACTATTTATGAATGACTGAGATCTTTTGTAAAGTAATCACTTCTGGCAAATAACAGAAGACATGTAACACATTATTGTCTGCTGTGTTGCTTTTCGGATGTGTACACTGTGTAATTTAATAGGGGTAACTAAAGACAAAAAGTACGTTTCTGAACGTGCCAAGTATCGCAAGACTGCCCACCGTTTCCTGTCTGGCAGCCAAATATCGCGAGACCCCGGAACAGAAACGATACCGGCTGCTGTTTAAATCCTCAAATAAAACGATGTACTCTGCACTCTGTATCACATCGAAAAGCAACTGATTAGAAAGCAAACTGATATGTCTTCTTTCATGTGCCTGAACCGATTATATGACAAAGGTCTCAATGGTTCATAAATAATGTTTGTTATGAGCTGGTCCAGCTTGCTTCATTCACTGCTTTATATACATGTCACTTCCGGTGCGAGATTTGGCTCCCATGAAAGTGTCATGGCGTGTGACCATGTCACTTCCTTCTCTAATTTTCCTTGATGTCCATGACATCATGGAAACTGCTAAAATATAAAATATCTAAAACCACATATTACACACATAAAGACCCCAGGAAAGTGTTCGAAATCTTCTAAACGTCATTAACTTTTTTTTTTTGGTGAAGTGTCCCTTTACATTACTTGAGTAAATGTACTTAGTTACTTTACACCACTGTGTAGTGGGGTGGCTCTTATCAATGATTTGCTGGACTGCCGCAGGACTGCCACACAGTGTTACTGGTAGACGAGTACAGCGGATGCTTTTTGCTTCCATTCCGAAATAGACCTACCCCTGCCTCACTCCTGCCCTGAAGCCACCAAATAAAAAGATACAATTGATATTTAATACGCAAAAGAAAATCCTGGGCATGATCATCTGTCTGCTGGCCTCTCCTGGGAGTGGTTCCAGACATGGACAAACACACAATCCCACTGTGTGCTCAGACCCATGGACTGATATACGTTGCCAATCAGCCTACTGTGAGGCTGAGCAAATCAAAACAATCAAGGAACAGAAACGAATATGGCTCAGACATTGGCACTGTGTGCAACACACACGCACGCACACATGCACACCCCCCCCCCCCCCCCCCCCCCCTTCTCCAGAGAGCATCCTGTCCTCCTCCTACCCCTGCAGGAAGGTTTTTCTAGGACTGATGGAGCTAAAAATGCTTGACGCCATGACAGCGGCGGCTTTTTCTGGAAACATGGAGTCAGAGTCAAACATTTGCATTGTGTTCCATATATGCAGTGAAGGAGGGAAGGTGTAATGACTGATGTGAATCGTAAAGGAAAAGGGGGCACAAGACACAAGGGATTGAAGGGAACAAGTCTTCTCTTTTTTAAGTGTCATGACAAGCCACATTGTCTGAGGTATGATTTGACAACAACCCCCCTTATGGAATTCATATACAGAGAAATATGAATTTGATCTAAATAAATAAATTAAAATATGTTGTGACTTTGGGTGTTCTGTTCTGTGTGTGTGTGTTGTTGCAGAATGACATAAATGTGTAAAAAGGAGGTAGAACAGAGTGAGCCAGACGTTAGACCCCCCCAGAGACCCCCTCAGACAATCAGCTCATCTACAAAGTAAAAATCACACCTGTGTGAAGTGAGGGGCGCTCTTATCATCTTACAACATCGAGGAGGGAATTCGTAAAGTTTGGAGCAGCTATAAATGTTACTTAAAACAAACATAAAATTCTCTTTATTGTTAATGGGATTATTCTTTTGTGTTAATGACTAAACAAACATTAATTTCTCTTCATTGTCAATGGCGTTTTTAAAACAAACATTGACCTAAACACAAACATTAAACCTGTATATAGGAGAGGCTAGAGCCCCTCAAAAATAATACAAACATTAACTCTGGCTAAGGCACTGGCTACGACACTCAAAATGAGCAGCAATGCAAATATGATATACACATGTGCATAAGCATGAACGCTAGACCCCTCAGAGATGGAGTGCCACACCTACAGTACCATCACCGCACGACTTGCCGCACAAAAGCTGTGCTACTCATACACTGAGTTGGCGGTGCCTGGGATCGAACCCATGCCCAAAGGCATGTGATAAACATGTATCATTAAGATATTATATATACCTTTCTGATTGGCTATGACTGGTTGGGGGGCAGGGGCAATGAGGGGCCTCTAAACAACACATTATGTATTTGACACAGTCCCTTGTGGTCAACCTGTTGTAGGCCAAACAACTTCTGTGGTTTGTTCTATATCTACGGGGTGTGTGTGTGTGTGTGTGTGTGTGTGTGTGTGTGTGTGTGTGTGTGTGTGTGTGTGTGAGAGAGTGAGTGAGTGAGTGAGTGAGAGAGATAGAGAGAGCTATCTTTGCCCCATCTGTCTTGTCTCTTGTCACGGCTCAGTGAGTGTGTCAGTCTGTATTGGCCCTCACTGAGAAACCACCCAGAGATGGCAGCACTATTAAAATTTAACCAACTATCTAACTGCTCAGCGCAGTGAGAGGGAGAAAGTGGTAGAGACGCACATAAAAATAGACATACTGTATATCAGTCCACAGTCCACACACACACACACACACGCGCACACACACACACACACACTGGAGATGGTGAGCAACCATCTCGAAAGACACTACGAGTTAAGAAAGAGGGGGAACAGCTTACAGCTCAGAAGGTGCGCGTGTGCACAGACACACAGTTCTATACATTAATGATTATGAAAATCAGAGCTTCCCCATCACCGGTACAAATATGCGCAGGCAACGGCCTTGCATCGGGCGAGGTTGCTTCTCGCCCCCAGGGCATCTTACTGGTATAAACAGCGGTTAAGTCCATAACATGTCCAAGGACTCGTCAGTGATGTCACAAGACTCAGCTTCAAGCATAATGCTATGGCAGAACGTTCAAATCTACATCTGTGCTACTTCTGTGTTGTAGCAGTCCCAGCAAGCCAAATGACGTCATGACGACATCATGATGACGTCCTCCTGTGACGTTCAGGACTAGGCCAGATCACAGCCCATATGAGGATGATCTTCATTTCCAGGACATCTTCACCAGTTGAAATAATATAGCTTATTCTGGGCCAGATCTGACTAGTTATGATATGATCGGACTCTCTCTGATTCATCCAGGGTCATCCTTCTTAGTGGGCAGAATATATGTTGGTTGAAATCAGGTGATATTCTGGGCCAGATCTTGGTTTGACTTGATCTGGCCCCAATCGAGACGTCACTAATTCGTCCAGGTCCTGACCGTGCTTGCTGGGGTGACATCACTGTCGAATCCTTGGTATCCATAATTATGAGCTGCATTGTTTGCTAGGCCCGCGCTAATGAAACACTAAACAGGATTATGATTATGAGTCAAGACAGCTTATTTTGTTGAAAAAACATTATGCATGCAGTCACGCACAGCAAATGTGCAATTTTAATTTAATGCAATCTCTTTGTACAAGGCAAAGCCATTTTCTTTTTTTGTGCAAATCATGATATGTTAACACTGGAAAGAGGCTGTGTTCAGCAAAAGGGACAGAGCAGGCTGTACCTCCCGAGGAGGTTGTGTGCAGCATGCAGGCTAATGAGGATGTTCCATCAGTCTGTATAGCGAGCATCCTGTTCTAGGCTGTGGCATGCTGGCGAGGTGGCATCAAGGCCTGGGAGCTGCATAAGATCTCAATAAGATCGTCAAGGCCAGCTCTGTGGTTGGGCCAAGAGATGGATGGGTTGAAGGCAGTTTGCAGAGAGGAGGACGCGGAAACAAATTCAACAGCATGCCATTCTGGAAAGACCCCTCCCATCCACTCGATGGCGGGCTACAGAAGAGGGTGAGAGCGCCTTCAGCCAGAGGCTAGAGGCAGAGCCAGAGGCTCACTCTACCGCAGATGAAAACGAAGCGGTACAGACCATTGTGCCAACTGCCATAAGAACTCTCTCCCTACAGTATGTGCCCGTGGTACGAGTGTTGTAAGGCTATGAAGGTTGTCCTGTGTACTGTTGAGGATTGGAATTTGTGTATAATTATTTAATTTTGTATCACATTATGGTGCTGTAATACCAACCAACCTCAATTTGCCATTGGGGATCAATACAGTACATCTGATTTAATAATAACACAACATACTGTATGTAGTTAAGCACCTGCCTGCCTGCCGTCCATGCACTGAAAATAGTTTATTTTTTAAATCTGTTATAGGTCTGCTCTCTGGATATCTGCCTATCTCTCCACCTCTCTGGATATCTGCCTATCTCTCCACCTCTCTGGATATCTGTCCGTCAATGCTCCACCTCCCTGGATATCTGTCCGTCAATGCTCCACCTCTCTGGATATCTGTCCGTCAATGCTCCACCTCCCTGGATATCTGTCCGTCAATGCTCCACCTCCCTGGATATCTGTCCGTCAATGCTCCACCTCCCTGGATATCTGTCCGTCAATGCTCCACCTCCTTGGATATGCATCTCTCCGCCATGGTATCTCTCATCCCTTCACTGTCAGTACTCCCTCTACCCCCCACCACTCACTATAGGTTCAGTACTCCCTCTACCCCCCACCACTCACTATAGGTTCAGTACTCCCTCTACCCCCCACCACTCACTATAGGTTCAGTACTCCCTCTACCCCCCACCACTCACTATAGGTTCAGTACTCCCTCTACCCCCCACCACTCACTATAGGTTCAGTACTCCCTCTACCCCCCACCACTCACTATAGGTTCAGTACTCCCTCTACCCCCCACCACTCACTATAGGTTCAGTACTCCCTCTACCCCCCACCACTCACTATAGGTTCAGTACTCCCTCTACCCCCCACCACTCACTATAGGTTCAGTACTCCCTCTACCCCCCACCACTCACTATAGGTTCCATACCATCTCTCTCTCGCTCTCTAACACACACACACATCTCTGTCCATCTCTCTCTCTCCATATCTCTACACTCTGTCTGCCCCAGTGGATTGTGGGATAGCGGGCGATGCTGGGAGGCCTCCGGCCTCTTAATTAAGAAGCAGGGCGGAACGAGGCTGTGGCTAACGAGGTCACACACACAGCTCTTACATAAACAAAAGAGGTGGTGAAATATAGGCATATTGGGAGGACTCTGCTTACAGTCTGTACACATACATGCAATTTTCTCTTCTCTCACACATCAACGCATCCAATCAGAGTTTGAGGCCCTGGCAAGAACCCTATGGGGGCGAGGACTCAATCAGCTACAGCAATCAGACACACACACACACACCACACACCACACACACACACACACACACACACACACACACACACGTAATAAAGCCCAGAGCTGATGGACGAGAGGATGGCGTATTATTATTCAGTCTACCTCATTGCCACAGAAGCCACAGAAGCCCATGCGCACACGCGCACGGCGAGGCGAGCTGGGGAGTATCTATTTTAAGAGTGAGCGTGTGTGCGTTCCTGGTGAAGGTGACTTTGGGCAGGCTGGAGTGGTAATTGGGTACACATACAAATGCCTTATTCTGCCTGTTCTCCACGTTCACTTCAAACTTCCTCTCTTTCCTCCCTCTCTCTCTTTCCCTTTGCGGCCCATCCCCCCCCCCCACACACACACACACACACACACACACTGTGGCCCCCGAACGTGATTACATTTCTGACGCTAGAGAGAGAAAGAGAAAGAGAGGAAAAAAGAATGGGGGAGAGAAGGATGATTGACTTGAAAAACAGAGACAGTATAGGAAATAGATCTGGCACTGGATGGTTAAAACACACACACACTAGCATTTGCAGCCTGCACACAACAACACACACCTATATATATATACATGCACATCATTTACTCCACGGGGGAGCAAGGCAAAAGCGGAGAGGAAAAAACGAAACAAAAAAAACCCAGAATGTCACTCCAACTGTCACAAGCATGCACGCACGCACACAGACGTGAGCATGCACGAGCAAGTGTGCACGCGCACACACACACGGGCACACACACACACACACACGGCCATCTCATTTCCTCAGACGAGTGACATTTTCTCTTTCTCTCCTCCCTCGCTCGCTCGCTGTCGCTTTGGCGATAAAATTAGCATTCCTTCATCTGCCTCTACCTCCCTCGGTGGCTGGACAAGAGGTGAGGACCAGAAGGATGGAGGGAGAGAGAGAGAGAGATACAGACACACAGAGGTAGAGAAAGAAAGTCAGATAAAAAAAACAGAGGGGGAGAGAGAGCGAGACAGACTTGGGGAGAGAGTAAATGAGGGGGAAAAAAAGAGCCCTCGAGGGATTCTTATCGCCATGACAACCCTCCACTCTCCTGTCTCCTATGCTGTCCGCCAGCGTTGACGAGTCCACTGCTTTCACTGGACTTTAGCATGGACACACACACACACACACACACACACACACACACACACACACACACACACACACACACACACACACACACACACACACACACACACACACACACACACACACACACACACACACACACACACACACACACACACACACACACACACACACACTTCAGCAGAAGGGGGTGGGAACCGTGTAGGTGAAGTTTCAACAACTCAAGTTGAAGTTGGAATGAGGAAGTGGAAGAGCTGCTCAAATCCTAATTTATACTCCTTTTCGATGACGGTGTTGCTTGCTGAGAAGAGAACAGCTTAAAAATCAGTTATTCTCTGGAAGCGATGCCGTCACAAGTAGAAGTGAACTTTTAGCCTTCGACAAACAATCTCAACACCCAGTTGGACTGGGGCTTTCATGTATCCTCTATGGGCATGTGGGTGTGTGGGAAGGAGTGTGCATGTATGCGCATGTGTGTGCTGTGTGTATGGGTCTACCGGGACAGGCTAGAGGGCCCACAGAGTATAATTAAAAGGCAGTGCTGCTGAGACCTTGGGCGGGAAAGATACTGCAGTAGAAAGTTGGAAGTGAGGGGGGGGGGGGGAGTGAGGAAAGAAAAGGTAGACTTGACCTTTAAAAACACAGGAGTGGAGAGAGAGAGAGAGAGAGAGAGAGAGAGAGAGAGAGAGAGAACAGAGGGCATGATGGTGGTAGATAGACTGAATTGGATTATACTGAACTGAATGCGGCAAGAAGTAACAGAGGAAGAGAAAAAAAAACAGTTGCTGGAGAAAAATCATAATCGGACAGAATTGTTTGTGCAGAAGGGCATTAAGGGGGGAGTGGGTGGGAGACGGAGGGATCCTAATCAAAAATCTGCAGGGACACAATAATAAGGCTGCAGGCTGACAGCAAATGTCAGCCGAGGGAGGGGATGGAGACAGAGAGAGGGGGGGGGGGGGGGTTTAAAAGGGACGGAGGGGAGTATAGCATGATGAGACAGGTGTGAATATGGAGGGATGAGGAAAGGAGTGACTGAGGGCAACCCTCTCATGTTAAAACGCAACATACAGAGGAAGGAGCGATATTCCCCTTTCTCCCTGCCTGAGGGTGCAGAGTCAGACAGGTGGATTCTCAGTCTGAGCCCAGCCTGGAGAAACCATGGCCTTGAGGCGACCTTAACTGCAGTTTCACTCCGACAAAGCTCTGATTTTAATTCCTGAATCAAACACGACCTCTCTCTATTGCCTTCACTATGGCTGCTGGAGAGAATAGAGAGAGAGAGAGAGAGAGAGAGAGAGAGGAGAGAGAGCGTGTTAGGATTAGGAACCTGCTTATCGCACGTTTCCACCCCTGAAACCTGAGTCCAGACCAAAACTCTCTGCTGAAAATAGCTGATCTAGAAGCTTGTCGATCCAGTACTTTTATGACATGCCCTGAACAGAGACGCTTGTGTTCCATGTGGTTAAGAAATCCGGTGTGATGACATCCAATAACATCATGTCATGTAGCCGGTGATTTGACAGTGGATGACATACACTGTGTTCATAAGATGTGGAAAAACTATACACTGCAATGCAAATAAATATTACAGCATGACATCAGAGACCAGATTTTGTTTCTAAATGAAACAAACAATACTACTACCTGTAAACGATCCACATTCTTACGAATGCAGACCCTCAACATTTGTTTCTGCATGGTAACATTAAGGCACGGAATAGGCCATGCAGTTGCACAACAGACGCATTCATTTTCCCTGCGTAACTCTAATCAAATCTCCCTTTCTGCCCTTTAGTCTTAGCTTAATGTTTTTCTTTTTTTTGCCTTTTATAATTTTTTTCTAATAAAGGTGTTGTTTTGTATAGTGACTTTGGGTACAGCTAAGCAAAGCAATCTAATTTAAAAGTTTCCTAATGAAAGAGAGCGCAACACAAAAGGGACAAAAATGTATTGCTACATGGAAGGGCATTTATATTTTGCAACATAATACCTTGATCAATGACTTGGTCAAACTGCATGGCCACACCCCTGTTGCCTCACACTTAAAGCACAAATAAAACCGTGACCTGTGGCTCACTGAAGATGTTAGCTCGGTTTTACTAAGATCACAGGTTCAAATCCCACCACAGCTGAATTGATTTTGACTCCAAACTAAAGCATGTCAAAAAAGAGTTTGGATTAGTTGTTTTGGATTCAGAAACCTTGACGTTTTAAAAGTGTCTAGCTGTGTATTGTGTACCAGATGAGTTGGGCCAAAGGACAAATCGCATGGGGCTAGGCCACTGACCACGTTGTTGGAAAATCCATAGAATAGCTAAAACATTTCGCCCCTAATGCTCCTTACAATGGCCAGGATTACATACAAAAGGTAAGGCAATACAGGCTAAGGCTGTACAGATGCTCATACATGGGACCACATGGTTAAATTAGTACACTCTCAGCGCAAACAAAGATAAACACAATGAAGGTGTAATGTAGATGTAATCTCACAGATTTCTAACACTAGCAATTAGGCTACAAATCAGGAGACATCCTCACAGATGTACAAATATAAAACGGGTGGCCATAACACCTGCGACGTGCGAGCTGAAATCCACACAGTCCATGCCATCTCTGACCGATGGACCCGATTGATTGATTGAAAATTGTATTCGCAGTTTGTGGAATGGGTACAGTTCAAACGAAAGTACAGGTCAATACAAAAACTGCTACGAGGATGAAACCAGAAAAAACACTAAGACTTGTTTACATCAGGGTCCTCTGATTTCAATTCATCAGAACATTTAAAGTCGTAAAAAAATAAATTATATACACTACAGTTAAAAAAAAACAAAAAAACATGTACAGTACAATATGGAAAAAAGGGGGGTGGGAGGGCTTTAACTATTTTACAGGAGCCAGTTTCGAATTGCAGCAGTCTGCAAGTGCTCTTTGAGAGCAGGAGATCAGTTTTAAAGGAGTCCAGGGATTCACATTTCTTAATGGCTGTTGGTAGGGCGTTCCACATTTTAGTGGAATAGGAACGAAATTAATTTAATCCCTTGTTTGAGCCGAATCTGGGTTGCAGGTGGTTTGTTGAATTCCCTTTGGTGTAGTGATTGTGGACTTCGTTGACATTAAGGAAGTATTTAGACAGGTACATGGGTATCTTGGTTGTGTAGCAAATCTTGTAGACCAGGCCCATTGCAAGTTGCTGTACTCTGTCATCAAAATGGTAAATGGTGCATTTATATAGCGCCTTTATCCAAGGCGCTTTACATAGATTGTGCATTACATTCACCCATTCACATACACTGATGGCAGCAGAAACCATGCAAGGCACCAACCAGCACATCAGGAGCAATTAGGGGTTCAGCGTAGCCTGACCAGTTTGTTTTGGGAATTCTAGAGCGTTGTTTTAAGGGCCTTTGAGGTGCTGTGGTACCAGGAGGTGCATACATGGTCGAAGAAACCTTGTATGATCGTGTCTGACCAATCAGTAGTCAGCCGTGTTGAATCATTTGGGATCACCACAACCTTGCTCAGCTTTGTTGAAACTTGGCTTGTACCGGCAAGTACTAATGGAACAGCAGAGAATTACGGTAGATGCTAAACTGTGTATGTAGTCAAAAAGCACCATGAGATCCATAAGGACAACAAACAGTGACAAATGTCACCGTTTGTTGCAGAAAGATTATTTTCCCCCACCAAATTAGGTATAGGTACACATGATCTCAGGGGTGTGAAACAGGATTTTGAGTGGTGCAACCACTCCATTACGGAGCTTTGTGTGTCCCTGGGTCCGTCCCTGGCTGGCTGGGTGGGTCTGTCCGAGCACGGAAATAGCGTTTGGTTGGTTTTCACAACCAAGTGTCACTGTTGCCTAACATGCCTAACATATACACACATATTATCTGTATATATGATGTACAGTACAGTGACAGTACAGTACACTAGAGGGACCCCCTGGGGACCCCCACACGGTAACTGTCATTTCTCAACCGTTCCGGACGTGGGGCGGCTCGCCGGAACCAGCCCGCCCCCCTGGGCGTGTTCCTGGGTGTCTGGATGTTCCGGGGACCCCCCGCGGACCCCCACACGGAGTTGCACCATTCACTTCACACGGGTGTGATTTTTGATATTCCATACTGTTTGCCTGAAACTAGCCTGCAAAATTTGTGGGAGGGATGTCTTACAAAAACAACACAAGTCATGAACACATTTAATCAACCCCAAATTGGAACCGCATGTTGAGGGGCCTCAAAATGCACTTTCACTTCTGTCCATAGGGGGCATAACAAATGCGAAAAGTTGAACCGATCCGTCATAGAAATAGCATTATCCCCAACGGCTTCCTCAGTTCCTGAGAGCTACAAGATATCCACTGGATATCCACATTTCTAGTTCACTACAAAAATTAAAGGTATATTCAGTGATTTCACTTAAATATCACTTTTTGTTGCGATAATCCTCCCTACTATAGAGTGTGCTGACCATATAAGTTAACTCCTGGGGGTCAAAAAACCATAGGTTTCGTTTTTGGCTAGGTGGCCCAGCCTTCATCCAATCAGGATAGAGAGGGGCCTTCCGCCAATCATGATCGAGCGGGGGCGGGCCTTGGTGTGCGTGCTGTTGGCCTGTCGCGTGTCCCCCCCACTGTAGAGCGTGCATGTGCACATCTTGTTACCGTTTTTTTTTACCAAATCACCCAAATCACTGAATGCTCCTTTAAGCTAACTTGCCAAAGTCAAAGAGAAGTAGAGTACACAGACTCAAGATTAAAAAAGAAATGCTAGGATTAGACACATTTTATTTGGATCATGAGTCAATGTTATGCACATAATTAACCAAATTCTACTGCAAGCTCACAGTGAGTGATGAATTTAAACTCAAGACAATGCTTTGGTATTGCAGTGCATTACATCACCAATACAAATGGTGAATGGCTCAACAACTCTAATATCCACATTCAGTTAGCTGGAATAACGTAATAATGTTGACTTTCATTAAACATTCACTATAAAAGTTTCTATAAATGTGAGGAAACCAAAAAAGAAATATGAATCCAATTTGAAATTAGATAACTCCACACATTACAAAACATGCACTCTTAACCTGGCTTTAGTTTTCCAAAAAAAGTGGGGCTAAGATTATATTGCCTGGCTCCAATATCTTGCAGTGGTAAAGTGTAAACACAGGCCTGAATCAGCACCCCCAGTAAGAAAAGAAAAAAAAGAGACAAAGAACGAAATGTAACAGAAGTTAGCAACGTGGCCATGCAATTTCCCCACAGTTTCACAATGGCACCAGCAGCCCTGCTCCTCACGGTGCACATCTTCCCAATCACTTGCTCTCTTGTTCTCTCCTCCTTGCCTCCCTCTCTTTCTCCCTCCGCCCAGTGAGTAATGGGAGGACCGAGGGATGGTGGCAGAGGGCTATAAAAGTGTAATTTGCTCTATTTTCCTCGGGAAACCAAATTCGCTTTCTCTCCCCTCCCGTTACAATCTGTTAACATTCAGACGGCCGGCGTTGCAGACAGCGCATTACCCGCCTACACACGCAACTAATGACCCACACACACTAAACAGGCACATGCGCGTGCACACACACACACACACACACACACGCGCGCGCGCACGCACGCGCAAATAGTGAGCAGACTGGCTATAAGTGTATACTGGAGAGTAGGGTGCATTGACATATACAGTAATGCATGTACATGCTCACACACACAGATCACATATTTCAGTTCAGCCTGGAATGGTCTGAGAAAGAAAGGGAGGTGGGTGGGTGGGTGGAGTGGATGGCAAGTAAAAAAAGAAAAAGTGTTTTTGAATTGATTGAAGGAAAGTGTTGGAGAAGAGAGAAGAGGGTTAGACGCGTTTCCTCGAATTAAATTAAGAACTTGTTCCATCTCACTACTGTTCTCTCCTCAAGTGAAAAATGATAATTTAAAAAAGAAAAAAAAAGAAACTCTCTTCCTTCTCCCCGGAGATGCCCTCCTCATCCAGCATTCTGTCTTTCCTCCTACAATTCTCTCAAACTCTTGTTCATGTATTCTCCCTCTCTGCCCTCCTCCTCCCAGCCTTTTTGTAATTCTCTCCAACTCTTACTCACTTGTGCTATCTCTTCTCTCCCCCTCTGTCCTCCCTCCCTGGTTATTTCAAACTGAGCTCTCTGCAATACCCCCCCCCCCCCCCCCCCCCATTTCCGCCTCTCGTCTCGTCTCTCTGGGAGCTAATAGTCGCCTTTGTTCTCTCAAGCAGCGGGAAACAATGGAGAAGTGAGGCTTGTCGTCGTGGCGACAGGCGTGAGAACAGAAGCGAGGGGATAGGGGGATAGAGAGACACAGTGAGAGAGAGTGAGAGACAGAGAGGGAGAGAGAGAGAGAGCGCACGGAGGGGATGCTGGTCGTTAGCTGGCCGGCGGGGAAGTGAGCGCCGGCTAATTACACTCGTTTCCATGCACACCGCAATTAAACCCCTGACGCAAGTAAGAACGCGCGCGCACACACACAGTGTCTCTCTCACACACACACACACACACACACACACACACACTGCTTGTGTTCTGAATAATCACCCGGCACCCACTCACGCACTCACCCTGCAACATCAGAGTGAAAGAGCGAGTGAAAGAAGATGAGGAGGGGTAAGGGCTGGAAGAAGGAAAGAGACAAGAAGAGAAAAGACTGAGGCTATTTTAAAACAGCGGTGCTGTTCTCTGAAGTAGCGTGGCTCATGTTCATTAAAGCTCAAGTGCAAACACAATCAGCTCTGTCAACTTCAGTTAAATGAGCTCATATGAAGGGATTTACTGCTGATTGGCTCTGTGACAACATGACCCTGTGACATCACCATGCACACAAAATGAAGATAAAAAATAAATAAAAAGACCTACTCCTCATACACCAAAGGTACCAAACACACAAGGCTGAGGCATCTTGAGGCCAGTAATCGTTAATGTTCATCAGCAACACAATCAATGGGTTTGCAAGTTTGACCCACAACAACATAATTGGTACATCTGGCACTTAAAGGACCACTTCACTACTTTTCAACCTACATTCATATTATTGTTCCTCACTAATGTTCATGATGAAATGCCACATTTTTTCCCGACACGGTCTGTGTCTCATAGGAGGGCTGTGGGCAGTTCAGAAACCCGTCCACCAGAGACATCATCGATGGGGAATTCAAGCTAATAGAAACTGCAGGCTTTCTATTCCTGAAATGTTGCAATGCGATAATGGAAGCCATCGTTCTCACGATAATACAAATCTAAATATATATATTTTTTAAATCTCGTTTAAAAAAAATCTGCCTAACGATGTCACAGGTGGACGGGTTTCTGAACTGCCCACAGCCCTCCTATAATTTACAATTTAGGCATTTAGCAGACGCTCTTAATCCAGAGCGACTTACATTAAGCAATAACAAAAAGCATGGGAATACATCACATATATAAAAAGCATTCATCAAGAAACATGCGTAAACTAAGAACGTAACTAGAAATATCTATATAATGACACTATACATAAACTATACATATATATATTATACTATGCTGTACATATATACTATGAAGTGCTATGACTACATACAATGCAATTATTGTGCTGTCTACATGACATGCTATAAGTCTGTTTCAAATGCTATCTAAGTCTAAAAAGTGCTGTCTAAGGGGGTAGGGTAAGTGCTATGGGCCATGGTGGAGTCTGAAGTCCTATGAGAGACATCTCATAGTGCGGGCGTAGTTATCATTGGTGAGGAACAATTATATGAAGATAAGTTGAAAAGTGGTGAAGTGGTCCTTTAAGGACTAAGTTTCAGCTCACAACACTTTGAAATCCCATGCTGAAGGGATTTCATTAGCGTACATAGAAGACGTAGGACAGCGGAGATGGCCAGTTCACTGCCCTGACTCTAAGGGTCTACATGTATAGAAGTCTCTCTAGCACCCTATAGAACGAGCTACCCCTTGGACCCAAGTGGGCCAAAGTGGTTTGAGCTGACTTTGCCTTAGAGCTGGGGTCTTTATCGGGGGTCCTCAGAGTTACTATAAACCCTGTTCGCCAAATCTTTGTGTGATAGGAACGTTTTTCTACAAGCTCACAACGCCTCGTTGTAGATAGGCTATTTTCGGCAAAGAAGTTTGGGGTAGAAGGACAAAAGACAGAGCCAAAGGTCAAGATTACTAAGTACTTAAGTGGTTAAATGTCTCAAAATACACATAATAGAAAAGCTAGTGTGTAAAATGTACAATTTAGGCATTTAGCAGACGCTCTTAATCCAGAGCGATTTACAGTAAGCAAGAATAACACATGGTGATACATCAAATACATAGAAATTGTCATCAGATCAAGAATCAAAAGCAAGCTAAGAACCTAACATTCGTCTAACAGTGGAATATCTATATAATTAAACTATGCGTATACACTATAGGGTGCTGCCATGTCTACATAAAATGCTATCTAAATTAAAATAAACAAAAACACAACTGATGATAGTGCTGTCAAAGAAGTCTATGAAACTCTAAAAAAACATCTATGAAAATAATCTGCAACCAAATTGTATACTATATGTAGTGGGGGTCCCTGCTTCATTTCTCTCTCAGCTAAGGGGTCCTTGAACTGAAAAACCTTGAAGACCTCTGCAAGCCTTACACTCTTGATAGTGCGGCAGAAATGAGGGGAAAAGGTTTAGCGTGGTTAGGGTTCACCCATAAGCAAGTTTCACACATTCCATTTTGAGATATCTTGTGTGCAAGTGGAATTTGTGGCCTAAGGGCGACATTAGATGAGGTCACCAACATAAGAGGGATTCATCCTCTGGGGAGCATGACGGTGCAAGGCAAATTCCCAGCTAGGAGGGTTAAAAGATGAATGCTATATTGCTGTCTTTGAAATGCTTCAGCTATCCTCCTCTCCAACACTATACTTGGACACTATCTCTCTATGATCACGCCTACCTCTTCCTGGCTCTTTCATCAGTTCATCTAATTTCCCGTTGCACTCATCATCGGTTCATCTCTCTCATCAGTTCATCTCCCTTTACGGTACGACCCGTCCCTCCCCCGAGACGAACAACTATAACGTCACGCAAATTAACATGGTGGGAAGGAGGGCGGAGAGAACAAGATTAACAGGAGAAATAGATAGTTGGAGATGAGAGATGGGAACCAGCAGAATGAGCATACATCCAGGTCATGCTACGCTACAGGGGAGAACTTAAGCTACCTCTCATGAACACCCTTTTCAACACCTCTGGTGGAGCGTGAGCTTGTAGATCTGCTATTTTCAGTGCATGACACCAACGCACAACTAAGAATATCAAGCCGGTGAGCCTCCTTCGCTTAGTTTTTTCCCCATTATGGCATATCTGACAGAAAGTGGAAACATGTGTACCGCTCTGTCTCTCAGTGCGTTTCTATTATTCATGCCACTTAATGCTCAGCGGCCACACTACATGCACACACATGAGAGCGGAGAGAGAACCTTTCCAAAGTGTTGAAGCAGAGAGAGCAGCGAGGCGTATACCACTACACGGCCAAAGTGAGAGCCCTTGAAAGTGTTAACATAGTAACGGCACGGTGCGTGCGCGCTTGTGGCATGCACATGCACAAAGGCATATAGGCGTGTGGGCCACAGCTGAGGCAGATCTGTAGTGAAAGAAGTCACATTAAAACAGCCAAACTTGTCCTGTTTCGGTTCCATAGCCCGAGTCCATTTTCATAATACATTAAAGCCACCACTGAGAAGACAGGGAGATGGGGTTAGAGAGAGAGAGGGGGGGGATGGATGGAAGAGAATCGGAGAAAGATGGTGGAACTAATCTAAAGCTGCTGGATGTACGAGGAGAGGAAAGGAGATAAGAATGAAGGGAGTGGAGGAGAGAATAGAGGGTGAGTGGTGAGATATGAGGATAGAGGCTGTCTGATAGAGGAACCGACAGATTAGGAAAGTTGGATAAGGAGAGATATAGGATTAGCCGATAGAGCAAGTCAAGAAGACATAGGCCATATAAGATGATTTTATAGTGTGCATTTGTGTATGCAAAGTTGTATATGAAGTGACATAGGGTTCCAGCAACCAGCAAGCTGTTGGCAGTTTGGTGCCCAATGGCCTGGAGGCATTACTGACCTTGTTAGAAGCGCGCGCGCGCGCACACACACACACACACACACACACACACACACACACACACACACACACACACACACACACACACACACACACACACACACACACACACACACACACACACACACACACACACACACACACACACACACACACACACACACACACACACACACACACACACACACACACACACACACACACACACACACACACACACACACACACACACAGAGAGCTTTGAAGCGATACAGCAACATCAACCACAATAACACTGAAAAGTAATTATCAGTTATGAACTTATGATCAACACTTAAAAGTATTTTAATACAAGTAAATAATGGTGAGTTATGACCATAGAAATGAGGAGCAAATTCAATATGCTATGAAATCCTTCCGACGACCAAACTTTTCTTCAGAAAGGGAAGTGAAATAACTACAAATTGATGTCATTCCGACTCGAGCTTCAGAAGGGCCCATAACTTTTCCTCAGAAACAGTGCACCTCCAGATGTCCCGACTCCCGACTCTCCCATCTATAGTCCTTTCCGAATCGGGAGATATTCCGACATCGGAAGGAGCATGTTTTGCGCTTTACCTTATGAGAGGTTTCAAGGGCTTTTTTGTGACTGAGGTAACTGTTCCATTTCAGACAAATATCTATCAGCCTGCTTATATAATCCTAAACGTCAATTTCTCAAGAGTTGCTAAAATTCCAAGCTGAGAGAACCATAAAAGGGCTAATGTTGTACAATATCCAAATGTGCGACCATTGTCAGCGAAGAAATCGGCGATTGCCAAGATATTCACACAGAAAAGCAAATTAATGTGCGAACAGCTCACCACAATGTGTCGCATCTGCAACGTGTTGCGAGCTTGTAGATCTGATATTTCTGGGAGTTAAAATCACAGGCTATGAGATGAAATTAAGTTGAAGCAGAGTAGCTCTAAGTTAGAGCAGACATGCTCCATATATGGCCAGACCTCATCAAACCCTGTACACTCAAGACACTTCCCCCGCTGCCACCCTTAGATCTCCATATATGGAGCTGACCTGTTCTGACATTACATATGTTGATCTGACATCATCAACCCCTGTACACTCAAGACACGCTCCATATATGGCCCGTACAGAATTCATTCCCTATGTTGATCTGACCCCCCATGCCAAAGCGCCAGCGCTCGCCCAGCAGTCTGCCGTCACCCAGGCAGATCCGTGCACGCGACCTCACCCTTTAGAGCAGGGGCATCTTACTGGTACTAATACAGAGGTACTACACGCTGAGACTCTAGTACTCTACTGGTATACAACTTTATTCACTTAATTTCTACCAGTAAGACGCCTGAGGGCGAGTGCACGCATCCACTTAGTTGACGGCAGACTGCTGGCGATCGCTGGCGCTTTGGCATGGGGGGCATCAGCTATAGGTTGTCTCCATATATGGACCTCTAGGTGAAAGCCTTTGTTTTTTCACCTAGAGCTCCATATATGGAGACAACCTATAGCTCCATGTATGGAGACAACAGCGATATCCAGCGCTGATGTCACGATGACCTGGGCACCTGTTAGTACCAGTAAGATGCCCCTTCTCTAAATAAGAACAAATTGAAGGATGTTCTGATTGACCAGATCACATAATGTCGAATTCATTATCACACATTGCCTGATAACGTTTTTGTTTCCCGTTTGCGCTCTAGATTTGAAACCCTGCTAAATCAGATATGTCAACTATATTAGCTAATTATTAGCAGTAATCTTGTCATGGATAATCAGGTATAATCTGGTATTTTAATTATGTTTTAAAAACATTTTATACTGCAATCATGTTATTTTTGAGGGGCGCTAGCCCCTCCTATACATACAGCAAAAGTTAACACATTTTGTGCCCAAGACGTCCACAGACGTCCTGGGAATTACAGTATGCGGTGCCCAGGACGTCTGTGGATGTCTTTAAAAAAAAGTTTGTGATTTTCATTTTAAAAAAATGACAAAAATAACATTGGGCAGCCTGGGTCACTAAAAGTGAAAGTGTTGTGTGGGCACACAAAGCGTTGGATCTTGTGAGACCGGGGGGGCATGCGTTCCTGCGTCACCACCAATGCTTGCAAATGCACAGCAAGGATTTGCAGAAACTAAAGCGAGGTCCTTCCTACTCAACATAATTGCTGTGTTAATCCAGTTCGCTAAAGATTTAGTAAGGTTGCTTTGCAAGGGTCCCCCAGAACATACAGATCAAGCGTGTGTAAGGAATATCTTGGTCTATGTCCCGTTTCATGAACTAGACCTCTGCCCGTCTGCCACCGGCCTACTTGGGAACGATTGGGAACCTAGTATGTAATACCCGTTGTCATAGCACCCGCTTTAACTGTCTGCCTGTGGACTCCCTGTGGTGGTGTGGAACGCGCGTGTCAAATTAGAAGTCAGTGGGGCGAACGGTTCTCGAGTTACGTAGATTACAGATGTACGTACACACATACATACAGAGACGTGGTGCATACAGTATTGTAAGATAGCACACCATAAACTGTGTACTTATGGATTAAGAGTACCATGGTCATCCACACATCCCCAACTACATTTTTAACTCCACATAGTCATGTCCAACATAGTTCAACATGCATACACTATTACAATGAATAATATTAGTTATTTTTTAATTTGGCTAATCTAGGTATGCTGACCGACAGACAGATAAGAAGTGGTTAACGTGGTGAGAAAACCATCCTAGTGTGGCTTGTTTTGTTTTCAACTCAGACACAATGCCTGTATTCTCATGAGAGAGAGAGAGAGATAACCCATATCTTGTGTGTGCTGTGTGCGTGTGCGTGTGTGCGTGTATTTTGTGTGAGTGCAGAGTGTTGTTTATGTGTTGTGTATGCGTAATGGAGACAGGTTGAGGCGCACCGTTGCAAAAAACACTAAGAGCCGCCCGCTGGCAGTCACACACTAAATCTTTAATCGGACATTAATAAAAACAATATCATTACTGTCTGCCTGGGGAACAGTCAACACACACCTCACTGCATCTGTCAGGCAGGCAGACAAGCAAGCAAAACAAGTGCGCGCACACACACACACACACTTGCAGATGTAAACAATCCCATCACTCTGACACTCTCCTTTCTTTATTTTTTCCCTTTCTCCACCATCTCTGTTCATCCATCCATCCCCTTTCATCAATCTGTCTGTCTACAAATGAATGGACAGAGTTGTCTCCATGTCTCAAAGTCTCCTCTGCACTGAATCCAAACAGGTAAGTAAAGCCGAGAGAGAGAGAGAGAGAGAGAGAGAGAGAGAGAGAGAGAGAGAGAGAGAGAGAGAGAGAGAGAGAGAGAGAGAGAGAGAGAGAGAGAGAGAGAGAGAGAGAGAGAGAGAGAGAGAGAGAGAGAGAGACACACACACACACACACACACACACACACACACACACACACACACACACACACACACACACACACACACACACACACACACACACACACACACACACACACACACACACACACACACACACACACACACACACACACACACACACACACACGGCAAGAAACTGTGCAGCATCTCAAGGAGAAAAAGGAAGCAGTCACTCAGATATGTGGTCTGAAAGCAAGCTGCTTTAGAAAAAGGGGTCAGGGTGGGTAATGGAAGCAGTTCTCCTCTGTGAGAATTAGAGAGTAGAATAGCATAGAAGAGACCATTAAGGGTCAGACAGACAAGATGGCCGTCCAAAAAGGGGGTGCCATTACGTCTCAACCTTCAACCGTACAGCAAAATGCGGCGGCAACAGACGTCTATAGAATACTGTCTCACAAGCTCCGCTCTCTTTCTCTCTCCCTCTCTCTCTTTCTCTCTCCCTCTCTCACTTTCTTTTCACAAGGCAGGCAAAGCTCGGTGGGATGAAAGGCTGAATGAAAGCCTACACAAGACTTTAGAAGACTGGATAATGGCGAGCAGAGGAGGATAGAACGGGTAATAAAAGAACGACAGAGGAGAAGAGGATGAAAAGAGAGATGTTCCTGCGACGTTCGAGGGAAGGAGGGAGGGAGACAGAGCAACGTAAGGATTTGTAAAGATAGGACAGAGGAGTGGGAGGGGTAGAAATAAAAGAACTGAGGGAATAATAATAACTAAGGCAGACAACGAGGTGGGAGATAGAGAGAGAGAGAACACAAGAGGGATAATAACTGAAAGAAATAAAGTATGAGAAAATGTGAGAGAAAAATCGTTAACTATTTTCTTGGCTCAGTTCTAGCTAATCCCTGGCCTATATCTTCTACTGGAGTGGTGTGTGTGTGCGTGCGTGCGTGCGTGCGTGTGTGTGCGTGCGTGCGTGCGTGCATGCGTGAGAGCGGATCATGCACCGATAACATTACACTTCTTAATTCCTAATTAATCCTTGTAAAGTGGATTATGGCACGGAGCATGACAACGTAGGGATTCCATCCTTCAGCCTGATAGCACAGCGCGTGCACATCTGTGTGCACGTGTGTGTGTCGGTGTGCGTGTGTGTGCGCATTGTCACTTTAACTGAAGTCTCAGAAGGCCAGTCTGTCCTCGGTCACTCGATTGTGGGAAATGAAGCTGACGGAGATGGATGTCCCCAGTGACTGTCACACACACACACACACACACACTCACTAACACACACTCACTAACACACACACACACACACACACACACACACACACACACACACACACACACACACACACACACACACACACACACACACACACACACACACACACACACACACACACACACACACACACACACACACACACACACACACACACACACACACACACACACACACACACACACACACACACACACACGTCTGGTGGAGCATAATGAATTATTGTGTTGAGTGGCGAGAACTCCTAGCATTACTGTAGCATTACACTGTTTAAGAGGGGGGTATCTTTACTCGCATACAGTAGCATAGAGTTCTCATCGGGCCCGAAATTTGAAGCCCGGCACGGCCCGGCCCTAACTGGTTCAGCCCGAAGCTCGGCCCGACCCTAAAGATTTCCATAATGTTAGGCCCGAAGCCCGATGAAGCCCGAAAAAAAGAAAAAAAAAAGAACGCCACTTTAATGCATGGCCAGCGCAGCGGCGTGCGCCGTCAGTGGTTCAGTGTGTGTCTGTGTGAGAGTGAGAAAGGAGTTCAATGGACTTATCGCCGAAATTTATGTAGCTCACGTTAGACTGTTAATGTACCATTTCCATATCATTCTAATGGATTCCATTTCCAGTGGTGGTGAGTAGCTCCCCTTAGTTTCCTCTGAAGTGAAGCAGCTATGTCCAAGACCCCAAGTATCGTCCCCGTTGCGTTCGGTGTCCAAAAGAACAAACATAGCCTACAAAGTTTACAAACCATCCACGCACCCGCTCATGGCGTGTCTCGACAGCTTAGAGATCTGTTATTTTAAATCGGGCACATATAACGAGGAGCGCCGCCGCACTGAGGGACGGCGGTTATAATACTAATCATTTTGTAAATCAAATAGCCTGTAGCCTGCAGTGGACTGTAACATTGCGTGGTCATCATACACTACAGAATTATATGGAACGGTTGGTGACTATATGACGTTGATTAGCTGGCCTAATGATTAGGTTATTCATTTCATCGCAGCCAGCTGGGTTTAACGAGATGGCTCAGTGCAACTGTGCAACTGTTTTCGTCATGTTGCAGTCACACGATAGCTGAATCAGATATCGTGTGATAATCCGATTGATTTATAAAACATTTAGCATATGAACTGAAGCTCATTTGGTGCGCCGCAAACCAGAGGCCAGCCAGCGGTATAAACAACCACCCCACCGTTCACTTCTCTCTGCTCATGCCTGCGCACTGTGCGCAGTCAGTAATCCAAGCCCCCTGCCTCCACTCCTCCGTCTTCCTCCTGTCACAATTAAGTGAAGCCCTCTTTATAATAAATACATACTTGTAGGCAGTATAGCCTACACATTACACAAATAACAGAATTGCTATTTTTATTATAATAACATTCTTGAAAAAAGGAGAAAGAGAAAGAAAAAAGAAAAAAATCACGGAAAATCACAGAGCCCGAGGCTCGGCCCGGCCCGACTAATTAGCATAATGTTTTGGGCCCGGCCCGGCCCGAAAATGTCGGGCCGGGTCGGGCCGGGCCGGGTTCGGGCAGAAAATGAGAACTCTACAGTAGCAGACACACAGCTCCCCTGACGCGGTGCACACTTGTCCTGGGCATTAAAGTGCCATAGAAATGGTTCCTGTGATGGATAGAGTTCCCATATGGCAGTCTGCCACTGAAATATACTTGTGGGTGTAAATAAAACCCACGTGTGTGTCTGTGCGTGTATATATATATCTCTGATGTTGGGGAGGAAATAGCATAAATTATATTAACGCTTCATGATTTATTATTATTATTTATTTTTTTAAAGAACACAATACTGCCTCATCAAAGTTGATATGGTGACTTTATATATTGTCAGATACTTGAATGTGTCCTTATATTATCTAAATAAAGCCGGCTTAGCGGTCCAGGCACACGGATTCCGATCCCGACAAACTTTGCTGTGTGCCTCCCCCCCCCCCCCCCCATCTCTCAAGTTCTTCTCCTGTCTACCTACTGTGCATCTATCGGTAAGGGCAAAAAAACCCAGAAATATCTTTAAAAAACTAAATTGGTGTTAGGTGGTTTGACTGACAATTTAAGGATCCAATGTTTTCTTAATCCATTTATTGGGTTTAAGATTTCTTTCAATGTTGTGGCTTGATTTAGGTCCACTTACTTACTTAGAAAGTAAGACAAATAAAACAAACAGTGGGTGATCATCCTCCAAAGAGGGTGTAGTATTCCAGAATGACAATGAGCAGATGAAAGTAGAAGAGGAAACTAAAAAACTAGATGATGCATACATTCCACCCAGTAGGGGTGGAATGTATGCATCATCTAGTTTTTACAGCTGTTTGCTTCAAAAATGCATAGTTCAAGTCCTTGGTTCTGATTGGCTGAGGACCATGATGATTCCCAAGGGACAACACTAACTCCCGAGTCCACTGCCTTCCTGCCATCAATTTATGGAATAAATGGCTGAACCCCAAAATAACGCACAAAATCACAGTGTGTCACTGTGCCTTTTGGCTAAAATAGAATATCTTCAAAGGCTATTAGCCACATTGTAGTGTATAGTTGTGCTACAATAGTGTGATGTGCCTTCCGAAAATGTTCTATTTCTTATCAACAGACAGGCAGAATTGGGGTTGGGTCACAGAGGGATAGATGTAGCGAGTTAGAAGGAATTAGCATGCTTTCCTGCTTTCAGCGCCTTCAGCACAGCAACATAGGTCTTGTTGCTGCGTGTAAGTGCTATGCAGTATTAACCAGTCCATCCCTAAGGACAACCAAAGAAAGCAGCCAAGTCTGTCTGTGTATGTAAGTACGTGTGCTGACTGACTGCTGACTGCTAACTGCACGCAGTTACGTACCATAGATGTCCTATTTGGAGAGGCGAGAGGGAAACAACGGAGCGAGAAAAAGAAGCCGAGGAAGAAATAGGAGAGAAAAATAGCAATGTGTATAACAGATGTAGTGGAGAGTGAGTGAGGTTTAAGGCTGGCCCGCTGAGAGGACCAGGCTCTGAGAGTCGGACAGAGAAATTATAAGACTTGGTGTGGGAGACAGAGAGACAGAGAGAGAGAGAGAGGATCACAGAGGTGGAGACGGAATAAATAGTCAGAGGGGTTCCCATCTGCCCCCCTTCACTGATACACGCTGACTGAGATACATACTGTGGGTACATGTATTGTAGGCACATTCACATGCACACGTGTGCACACCAATGTTGGTCAAGCAATTGGTACTTCGTAGTCAAACAAAAAGTCATCTCTGCTGCTGTCACACCAACTAACACATTAGTCTAAAATCTACAGCAGTGGTTCCCAAACTGTGGTGCGTGCACCCCTGGTGGTGCCTTCTAGGGGGTGCGAGACATGAAAAGTCTAATGGTTGTGCTATGGTTTTATTTTAAATATATTAACATATTATGCCAATATATGGCAAGTAATGCAGAATATAGCCTATGCTGCATATATTATGCCATATTCAGGTTCATATATGTGCATATATGTGGATAAAAAGGAAATATATGTCTCTATATAGCTTATGCAATTTATATTTCCATGTGGGGGGGGGGGGGGGGGGGGGGGGTGCATCAGCTAGGTCGGGAGGTAACATGGCCAAAAAGGTTTGGAAACCGCTGATCTGCAGTATATGGCCTTGCTCGCTCCCATCAGACCATTCTCCTTCATTCTTTCATCCCTCCTTTGTATTCCTGTCTCAGCATCTCTGGTCGCTCTCCAGCTGCTCTCTACGTTCTCCCCATTTCACTTCACCCGTCTTGTTCCCTCTCTTCCTCTTCATCACGTTCTCTCCACTGTCTCACTCCCTTCATCTCATTCTTTGATCCAGCCTTTATATTCCCACCTCAGAGTTTCTCATCACGCCGCAACTTTCTCCCCATTTTACTTTACTGTCCTGTTCTCCATCATCTCTCCTTCACCACCTGTCTTTATTTGTCACGCCTTCATTCTCCGGCCTCTCCGTTTTCCTGCGTCACACACAGATCACTCTGCCTGCTGTTACCATGCTGCGTTAGCCTCATTCATTCTGCCCAGCTCTCTCTACCCGTCTCAGTCTACAGTTCAATGCCATCCATCTTCTCCTCTACTCAACCCCCATCCTGATCGGCCTTCATCTTCCCCTCTCAAGGATGATGACCATCTCTCTCTCTCTCTGTCTTTTCGTCTGATGGTTCCATGCTCCAGTGCTTGTGGAGAATTGAAGCTTTCAGAGTATTTTCTGATGTTATACAGGAACAAAAGACTGGCAGCGAGAGGGCGTAAAGGACTTTACATCACAGAGAATCAATGCCAAAGACTTTAAAGAAGAAAACAAATAAACACAAAAGAAAAATACAATTTTGGAAAGCAGAGCTAGACAACTCCCAGAGAGAACTTTTAACACACACACACACACACACACACACACACACACACACACACACACACACACACACACACACACACACACACACACACACACACACACACACACACACACACACACACACACAGTTATTTACTGTGTACCTTATTTATATAGTCATGGGTTACTATAACTTTAAGAACACTGAGCTGCAAAAGGGCAGTTCTTTGCTTATAACTATGCCTGGGATCTGTACTTCTGCAGTGTGAACTGGACTGGGATCTGTACTTCTGCAGTGTGAACTGGACTGGGATCTGTACTTCTGCAGTGTGAACTGGACTGGGATCTGTACTTCTGCAGTGTGAACTGGACTGGGATCTGTACTTCTGCAGTGTGAACTGGACTGGGATCTGTACTTCTGCAGTGTGAACTGGACTGGGATCTGTACTTCTGCAGTGTGAACTGGACTGGGATCTGTACTTCTGCAGTGTGAACTGGATAGATGTAACTATGCCTGGGATCTGTACTTCTGCAGTGTGAACTGGACTGGGATCTGTACTTCTGCAGTGTGAACTGGATAGATGTGACAGATTCAGGCTGAACTAGGGATTTTTCTGATTTCCCTACTGTCTGCCTTTAGTTCCTACTGACAAAATATGTATTCTACAGAGGGGAGATTATGGGTCTCTGGTCAGCCTTCTGGGTTACAACTTGGGTGTTTGGATTAAGACCTTGTCCAGCTTTAAATCCCTATTGTGCAAAGTGCAGGCTTTTGACAACATGCTGGGCTAACAGTGAAAAACAAAAGGGACGTGTGCACATATTGGTCTGTAGCGTAACATCGTTACCTTATTTTCAGGCCTCTTCTGACAGGTCAGAAAGGGACCCTAGCATTGACAATAAACACCTTTAACTTTAGACCCATGGTCCAATTTGCCACTGAAAACCACAAAGTACTGCACCCACCTGCCTCAGTATTTCTTTCAATTTTTTTTGTTGTAACCCATCTTCAGCTGTCCCCTGTCAGTCTCAGGTTCACCCTGCCAGTTAATCTGCCGGGTGGAGTGATGAGCGCTTGGGGAAAACAGATGAGAGGGAGATGAAGGGAGAGATGAAGGGAGGGTGGGGAGCGAAGGATGGTCATGCATTATTCAACAGAAGAGTTTTTAGGGGGATAAAATGTGAAGGCATGCTTAGGGACAACCCCCCCCCCCCCCCCCCCCACCCCACACACACACACCTCTGCCCCCTCCTCTTCTCTATGAGGAGGGCTACATCTCTTATTCATTGGGGAGGTTAAAAATTCAAAGCGGGGGAGGATGGTGCGGTGGTGGGGGCATGAATTAGGGAGAGAGAAAGAAAGAGATCGAGTGAGTACCTGAAAATGGACAAAATGAAGGAGTGTCTTTAGGGATGTTTTCCCGAGTGCTAATCTACAGAGCTCCTCGCTTTGATTAGGAAGGAGGGAGGGGGAGAGAGCATGAGTGGGAGGGAGAGAGGTAGCGAGAGTTACGGGGTTAGTGGAGTGACATAAAGCGTAGTGAAAAATGAAGGTGCCTGCAGGGTGAAGCAGAACTCCCGTCCTGAAGAACGCGACACGCACAGATACTGTGGAATGGAGTGGGGGCAACAGCACACGCGCATGCACGCACGCACATACACACAGAGGCAGCTTTGAGGCAGGCATGTGGTCGTATACACACATGAACCAATTAGCATACAAATCCTATTCTTGTACACAGCGTCATACTATACGTAGCACCATCGCTCTACCTGTGCGCGCTACAAAACACCAAATGTCAACGCGCACAAACGCACGCAGACATTGTGAAAGGTTACAAATTAAGGTCAGGAAATGGAGCGTGGCCTCGGCCACTAAATACCACTGGTGTCTGGTGTAAATGCCACTGGGCCACATGTGCAGCCATGTAGCCCTTCATCACCAGGGGCCACATGTGCAGCCATGTAGCCCTTCATCACCAGGGGCCACACAACGGCAGAGGCCACCACAGCTGGACAGCTAAAACACACACACTCAAATCACCAATCCACATACGCATGCATAAAAAGCACTGTAGATAGGACACCCATAACGTCATGTCCTGTGGCCAGACGGCCACAGGACACACACAAGCAAGAGTGTACACCCTCAGTTGAGCAGTCTTATACCAAGATAACACACACCCTAAGAAGGCCACAAGTGTGCAAACATCGCCTATTAAAAGGTGTAATTGATGGCTTTAATATGTGCAGCTGTCTGACTTTGTGGAAGTAGGTTGCAGGGAAAGCCCTGGAGAGAGGGTCTGAACCATCAGAATAATGGTGCTGAACTGCTGATAGTCTAATAGCAGCCTAATAACTCACCAGCCGCCCTGCCGCCATTTCACAAGGCAACTGTGGAACAACTACTTGCTAGATAACGGCTTGAGACTTAAGAAGATATTTCTAAATTCCTCTATCACCCCCGCTCTCCATTTAAGGCGAGCTTGCAGCCTTATCTTCATTTCTTTCCCCGTCGCTTCTCGCATTTCCCCCCACCCCCGCACTTGTCTCTCCCATAGAGCTCTTTTATAAGCCATCCGTGATAAGAGGAGAGAGGAGAGGACAGGAAGGCAGGAGAGACAGGAGAAGAGAGAGGGGGGGCTGGATGAGGACAGGAGATGGGGGTTAATGCTGCTATCTTGTCATCTCAGTCTTTGAAGATGCTTCTCTTTGCTGCTTCGTGTAGATTTTTGTGCGTATATATTTTTTTTATACTTTGCATGCTATCGTTGCCATCAAAGTTTGGGCTGAGGGTGCTGTGTGTGAGTCTGTGTGTGTCTGTGTGTGTGTGCGCATGCGATCTCCCTCAGGGAGAGGTACTGTAGTGTAGCTAATACTGTGAAATATAAACAGGGGGAGTTGGGGCCGTGGAGCGAGGCATGCAGGCAAACCCAATCAATCTGCACCTCTTACTGGGTGCACCTCTTTCTTTTACATTCCATTCTTTCTTTCTTTCTTGATTAATATGCTTTCTAAACATAGATATGGCCTTGGTACTACCCCCCCACCACCACCACCACCACCACCACCCAACCCCGGGCCTCTCTTTCTCCCTCTCTCTCTCTCTCTTCCCCCCCCCGAACCACTCACGCTTTCCTGCTCTGGTATGAAAATAAAATAAAAAATAAAAGCTAATCTTGTCCTTTGCAACACTTCCTGACACTCAAAAGCTGTGCACACAATGACGGGGGGAAACTAAACAGCGGGAGAGTTAAAAGAGCACAGTGATGTCAATGTAAGCATCAACAGAAAGACAGAGCAGTGGGTGTAAAATGTTATGGAAAATCACTTTAAATGTGTCAAAACTGACATATGGGTAACATGTACCTCCCTTAGTATTACTAGTAAGAGACTTAACCCTCTTATTGCCCTTGTGCCTGTGGCACGCCAACTTGAACTTTCCCTGGCTTATGTATAGATTTCTAAGCAGACCAGGAAATGTGGATAAAAAAGCAGGTCTTCGCCAAGCCGGGTTGCCTACAAACAAAGGGCCCGCAAATTTGGAAGTGGAAAATCATAATCACATGACACCTGAGATGATGTGTACCAATTAGCATGAGCAAGAGGCATGCATGTAAAAGAATAATTTTCATTTATTGAGTGAGAGTGAAACAAAAATGAGCGCTCCTCCTCCCTTTGGCCCATCCAATCTTGCACCAACAGACTCTTCGATCTGGTGCATGGGTGTCGATGGTAACTCGCTTATTTGCTTTATCCACACTTCTAGGTCTACTGGCCTATACACACAGTAAGCCAAATATTCCAACCATTGTGCACTTCCAAGGTATAAAATGTCTGTATGATTATTATTACAATTGTATGGGATGGCCACTGGCCAGTGGTGTAAACAGCTTTCAGGATATTTTCTGTTGCCACCTCCTTCCTTCCGTTTCCACTTGGCCCTGCTCAAGAGCCATAAACACTGTGCTATGTAGCATAGGTAACCAGCTTTTGCACCCATATCGGCCAATCCTCCAATTAAACGCACACGGCGTGTACAGAGTGCTCTCACACACACATACTGTGATGTTGCTACAGGAACATTTACATGGTAATGGGGCTGGCTGGCTAGCGGAGTGGCAGTGGAGGTGAGTGGAGCGGAGCTGGGATCTGGCCCGATCCGTTAAAAAAACAATGCGGATAATCTCTGGCACCGAAAGAAGGCGGCAGGGAGATTAAAGCACACACAGCCAAGTTCATTTACATGTAAAATAGAGCGGAGAGAGAGATGGATGGATGGATGGATGGATGGATGGATGGATGGATGGATGGATGCATGGAATGTAGGGAGAATGAGAAGGACAAAAGCGCATTTGGGGTACTTATGTACTCAACTGTACGAGTGTGCGCCTACACATACGTCTGTGCCGAGCTTGTGCATGTGGAATAAGCTGTTGCGCTTGGCAGCGAGAGCCGTCAGCAGCTCATGCAGATGTGTTTGGACCTGATAAGGACCCATGAATGAGCAGCATTCTCTCAACTTTAGAGAGGAGGCTGGATGACGCCATGCTCATAACACAGTAAGCCAGCCTAATGCACCGCTAATGTAGGGGCTTAGCAGGCACAGTTAGGAGGCTACGCTTTAGAACTCGCACGTGCAAAGTGCAAACACATGTACAGCTGCATACATACAGTATGGAATTCACATCAATAGAACGGGCACAACAAACGAGCAACTTATAAACGTCCAATCTTTCACTTTGAAAAGCTAAACTGTGCAAAAAGGCCTTCCTACTGTACCTCACATGAGCAAGAACTTTACCACTGTAAGTCTTTTGGGCTAGAGACCTACACAATTGCATGTGTGCGTGTACACACACACCCACCCACCCACCCACCCACACTCTAATTAAGTCAGGTAGTCTCACTCACAGTAATCCACCAAATCCAGCGCTATAACTAATTTGTTTGGAAGAGAAAGGTGCGAGAGGGGAGAGAAATTGGGGATTTGAGAACTTACAGGAGAAATGTCTGTGGTAAGAAACAGAAAGAATGAAAACAAATGAAAGGAAAAGAAACTACATTTGGGTACCTACCCGCATATGTTCTGGTTTTGTCCAAAAATTAAACCATTTTGGCAAATAATTCACGATCAAATGTAAAAAATCCTTAAGGTAAAATTGAGGAAATCTCCTCTGCTATATCTCTTGGGGGCAGACCCAAATGTAAGTATGAGCTCAGCTCATAGGAAACTATTTGATCTATTATTATTATTATTACTTTTCTCTTGTAACTTTTATTTTCTTTGTTTTTTCATTGTTGTTAGTATTTTATATGTAAGTCTGTTGTTCTGTCCTTGTGTCTATGTCAAAAAAAGAGAAAACCCTCAAAATAAATGATAAAAAAAGAAAGGAAAAGAAAGTACAAAGCAGAGAAGTGTATTTTTTTTCTCCAGCATTATTGGCCCTTGCATTAACCTGCCCCTCTCTCTCTCTCTCTCAGACTGAACATTGCATGATTTATTAACAAGGCCTGCGCTGCTATGCAGATTACACAGGCAGGCACGCACACACACACTCACACAAGTGCATACACATACATGCGACAAATTACAAATAAGCCATTTTGAAAGTCAATACTAATTTAGAACTATCCCATGCTAACACACACATGTAACAAAGACTGCCTTAATTAAGAGGCCCAGCTCCCCATCTAGCCGCCTGGCTGCTTTATTGGTGTTGCACTAAACAGTCTCTGGGGGTAATGCACTGTAGCTCTACTCCCACACATCCCATGTGTCATTTTAAATTCTGCTTCACACACACACACACACACACACACACACACACACACACACACACACACACACACACACACACACACACACACACACACACACACACACACACACACACACACACACACACACACACACACACACACACACACACACACACACACACAGTGTACAGTACATACATACACATACGACTGCACAATAAACTATTGTTTTTTTTTGCCGTCAACCCCAGTGGGAGGCGGGGCAGGGGTTGAAGGGGAGTCTGGACTGCCGTCTCATTCAACGTGACCTATAGCATATACAGTATAAACTAGTGGTTCTCAAAGTGGGGTCCAGGGACGCCCAGAGGACCTTGGGTAAAAAGAAAAATCAGTTTCTATAAGAATGTGCAATGCGACACAGACACGTGAGTATTTTTAAAACATTTTAACAACACAAATCTTGTATGGGGGTCCCTGGCCCCTGCCTCGAAATATTTTCATGCCCAAATACATAATTGGCATGATGAAGTTTGAAAGTTACAAGCTGCTCTCATTTTGCCCTAATTTCAATCAATATGGGGTACAATGTTCTAAATAATCGTTGATACACTTGCATTTGGCGATATGTTTATTGATACTTTTCATTCTCAAAAACACCATTGATTTTTATTGATCAATTAATTAATTAATCAGTCAAATACTTAATTCATATTTGTTACTGATATGAGTGAATGTTACTTCCTTTGCTCAGATTACACTAAAAAGTAAGCAGCAGGGAACTTTGACATGGAGCCAGTTCAACCTATCGTCATATAATTGGTCCTCTCTAATGCTCATAGTCATATGGCACCATTTCTGTCTACTCACTCACTGTTGTTTCCATGTTGAAAAACGTTCATACATAAAAAGCTGAACTACTGTACGCACTTAAAATGTTGTAAGCTCGTAGATCAGCTACCGGTATTTCTGCATTTTTCTTTTTAGCTTTAAAGTATAAAATTAATAAATATGTCAGAAATGTCTATTTCAGTTATTTGCCTGTGCATTTTGCCTGTGCATTTTTTGATTATGAGGCAAACAGAAAAATATAATTCACATGTTCCAATCTTCGATGCCAAAAACACAATTGAATCGTTAATGACAATTATTAGTGTCTGTGACAATTAATTGTGAACTTAAATTTGTAATGGTGACAGCCCTAGCACCGGGAGGACGTCGTGGAGCCTTCGTCCTACTCTTCCTCCCAACACTCCCTGCTGACAGGTGCCGCCACAGCCATAGAGTTGTATAATAGAGACGTCACCGGATTTCTCCTCTCATCCACTTGTATTGAGTTGCTGACCCAGCGTTCTTCCGGGTTGGAACAGAATGCATTCTGGGATTGGTATTGGGCCATACGTGAACACGCTGGGCCGTTCACAGCATGGCGCACGTTCACGTATGGAACATAGTGTTCACGTATGGAGCATAGCGTTTACGTATGGAACATAGCGTTCACGTATGGAACATAGCATTCACGTATGGAACATAGCGTTCACGTATGGAGCATAGCGTTTACGTATGGAACATAGCGTTTACGTATGGAACATAGCGTTCACGTATGGAATATAGCGTTCACGTATGGAGCATAGCGTTCACGTATGGAGCATAGCGTTTACGTATGGAGCATAGCGTTCACATATGGAGCATAGCGCGCATTCACATATGGCCCATAGTGCCATGGCCCATAGTGCAATACTACTTTCGGCCACCATGTCCATTTCGCTTCAATGTTTCCTCTCGGTGGTCGGGCCTTGGCCCCAGCCCGTAGGAGTATACATGCAGCGACTATTATCAACCACCCAGCTTCCCTCCCCCGAACACGGGCCAATTGTGTATGTGTAGACGCCGGACAAAGCCGGTTGCACCACAGTGGATTCAAACCCACAATCTTCCAGGGACTTTTACCGCTGCGCCACCCAAACGCCAAGGGCTGTAGTTTCTATTATAGCTTGGAATCTCCATAGATCATTCTAAGGCACTGGTTTAGTCACGTTTGTGAACTGTCCATATCCCACCATGAGACGCAGATTGAATAGACAGAAATGATGCAGTCTTATAGTGAGCAATTACATTAATACAATTAATACAAAGATAACATTGTAAATTGGTGAAGTGAAGTGCTCCTTTCATTATTAAGCAAAAGGGTTGTTACGGTGCACTATGTACAGTAGGTGTTGTTGGCCCTTGGTCGTTTATCTTTAGCTCTACCCCCACACATCCCATGTGTCATTTCACACACACACACACACACACACACACACACACACACACACACACACACACACACACACACACACACACACACACACACACACACACACACACACACACACACACACACACACACACACACACACACACACACACACACACACACACACACACACACACACACACACACACACACACAATCAGTGCCCAGCTAGAACATTGAGAGAAAAATAGAACTAATAGAGGGGACACACTTGTGCAGCGACACAAACACAAACCTCCCTGCTGGGGAGGAAATTGATTTCTTCACAACATAAGGAGATCAAAAGTCTCATTATAATTGGTTTGTTAATGCGGGTGAGATCACACACACACACACACATTCCCTCTAAACACCCGGTAAACACAGACACTCAACAGATACACACTGAACACGCAAAAGCAGTATACACAATACAACTGTACAGTAGCAGATGAGAAGAGTGTGTGCGTGTGTGTGCATGTGCATGTGCATGTGAGAGAGTGTGTGTGTGTGTGTGTGGTTTTTTTTAACAATACTCAGTGGAGGCGTCCACTGAGGAACTTCCTTGTTCATCTGTGGCTGAGAAGAGAATTGAGGTCGTCTAATAACAGTAGTAAACAGTACAATAAGACAGACAGGAAGAGAAAGAGGAAGAGAAGCAGGGGTGAAGGCAGGACAGTTGGGAAATGAAAATTATCTTCCCATTATGAGGATTAATAATCATCATATACGCTCCTGGACCTTTTTTTCCTTTTCTCTCCCTAACCGAATTAATCACCACCACTCTCCACAGCCCAGCCTTTCTCTCACTCTCTTTTTTTGTATTTATCTTCCTCTGTTTCACTCTCTCCGGCTCTCTCAATCTCTTGCTAATTGGGCAGTTCAGATTTCAAAAGACCCCGGCCATTAAACACGCATGGCCTGGTTGGCACGAGCCACAAAAATAGAGATCAGGAACAGAAAACATACAAGCACACACAGTCATCACATGAGACAGCGAGAGAGAGCGGCACAGCAATGGAACGAGAGCAAAATATGAATATTAAAGAGAAGAAATGGACACCAGTGGTTCAAAGACACATTATGTGGCAGTGAGAAATGATGTCTGGATAAGTATGCATCACAAACTGGCACACATGCTAAGGGAAAATACGCAAGCTTAAAAACAAACGGACAGTCAAGAAAAACATCTTAACAATGACAGACCTTCCGTATAAAAATACTGTAACCCATAATGAAAATAACAGACAAGAGAGATGGAAGGATACTGGATAGTATAACTGCAAGGCAACCAACAAAATAACTGAAGAACAGAATAAATAACTGCATGTAGAATCTAGATTTAAGTAGTGTGGTTTAACTACTTAAAATAATGTGTGCAGCATGCAATACCTTGGTCCTGTCAGTGAGTCTTCAATCACATTCAAAAGCTCACTTCAATAAGCATGCATTCCTATTGAAAATGCTAAATATAGTTTGCGTCTCTACTTTCTAGGGCCGTGAAAATAATATCAAGGCTATGTTCCCAAGGGAGACCTGTAAAATAGGTTTTGTCACTCACTTCCAATGGAAATGTTACGTACAGTAGCACTTTTCAGCACTCATAGCCCAAAATAGGGACCTGGCCTCTTTTTAGCGCCTAGCACAACATTTTCTGAAGTTGAAACGATTTCAACATCGTCTAAACAGTGCTCATCAATGTTACTTCAGAGCTCTGGCAATAGGAGTGAAGCATACATGGAGCAGCTTAATGCTTGAAGTGAATGTAATAACTTGGGGAGCGGTCGGCCCTCTGAGTCTGTGCTATGAATAGGTTGTTGTTGGCCTGGGCCGTGGCTCCTGATCCCGATGGCCTTTACTGCATGTCACCCCCCATCTCTCTCCCCATTTCCTGTCAGACTACTGTGATTCTATCACTCTACAAAAAAGAGGTTGTTGCTTTTATTCCGGCTCGCTGGTGGACAACACGTGAAGCACTGACCTTATCCTCCCACCATCACTCCACGACTGCAATTAAAAACAAATACTGTCTAGGTCACACTGTGCTCGAACATGTCACTCATTAGATGGGACAAAACATGCGTTTTAAGACCACTAAGGCCAGAGGTAATGAGCAGGTAGCAGGTATAAAAGGTTGAAGTCAAAAATCCAAATAAATACGTGTATGTGTGTGTGTGTGTGTGTGCGTGCGTGCATGCTTGTGCGCACAAAATAACCAGAGAAGGGATGGCCGTGTTTTTGTTGGAATGTAGTTGGAATGACTATACGCACCAAAGAGATGATTAACTTTTGGGGCGGAAAATGTCAAAGGTCAAGGTTACAAATGAGAACAGATTTTCCTGCTACGTGTTTGGAATGATCAATAAGATGACAAAGAGATTATTCATTTGGGGGACAGAAATGTCAAGAGAATAATGAAAGTCACAGTGAAAACCAAATACAGATCAGAGTGAGTGAGTGAGTGAGAGAGAGAGAAAAAAGCATAGCAGAAACCAGAAAGAGCAGATGGCGTACGTGCTCTTCAAAAAATAAACAAATAAATAAATAACACTAAATCATTTAATAACCTAAGAGCTAATACAATTACTGCTGGAATTGAGCATCAAAGGTACACACCTCAAGGTTGTCCAACAGTTCTGCTACCTTGGCAGCATATTAACGCCCAACTGCCTAATCGACAATGACATCCTGGCCTGCATCAACTGTCCTCTTTGTCTTTGAAAACAACGATCTAAGAACTTCAATGAAAGTCACAGTGTACTAAGCAGTGTGTGTGTGCGTGTGTGTGTGTGTGTGTGTGTGTGTGTGTGTGTGTGTGTGTGTGTGTGTGCGCGTGCACGCGCGTGTGCATGCGTGCGTGTGTGCACAATGCTATGGTTACAAAACCTGCTTATCAATGTCGCCACTTTACATGCTGTTAATAAAAAGGCCTCTGACACATCATTGGCCTTATTACCTGGGATGATTATTGTTCCCCATATCTTCCAGCAAGAGTATCAAAGCAACTCTAGATCGGAGGCAACTTCGGTAGATCAACAATCCGGATACCTAGGTGAAGCAACCCTGGCTCAGGGGCAACTCCGATGGGTCAACCATTACCATATCATCCAGTTGTCTGGCTGCTAATGTAGGCGGGGGTACAAATGTACCCGCAGTGCCACTGAAAGACTCATGTTTTCTGTTTGAGCACACCACACTGCACAAAATAGCGTTTGGTTGGTTTTCACAACCATGTGTCACTGTTGCGCAGCGCCACACACACACACACACACACACACACACACACACACACACACACACACACACACACACACACACACACACACACACACACACACACACACACACACACACACACACACACACACACACACACACACACACACACACACACACACACACACACACACACACACACACACACACACACACACACACACACACACACACACACACACACACACACACACACACACACACACACACACACACACACACACACACACACACACACACACACACACACACACACAGATGATTTGGGGTGTTACAGTACAGTGCCATCATACGTGTTCACTTTAAAAGTCGAAGTTTCCCCCCCCTCCCCCCCACACACACACAGTATCATTGGAACAAGCACACACTGTTTACCTTTGGTCAGAAGCTTTTACATGGCGGCAGCGTCGCGGTACAAAGGCACAAATTAAATCCGAAATGTGGATGACAGAAAATCCACCAAGGACAGCGATCCTGGAGTCCGACTTATAGAGGTTTGGAAATCCTCCTTTCAACTGGTTTGCACTGGGATTAGTTTTGCAATTCCATAGTTGGAACGGTGGGGCGTTGCTATAGGAACCGGACCAATGTTAAAAGCTTCCATAGGCCTCAACCATTATATAGACGGAGTATACGCTGGGGTACGTATATACGGATTCGGGGGGAAAAAAATAGTTAAAAAGATCAATTTACACAGCCACCGCCTGCCCGTGTCGGATTTCAGCTTGGGAAAATACCTAGCTGGGATCACCGTTGCAGATCCTCTAGCAGTACCATTTCACTATGTTATCATAGTAGACATTTTCTCGTTATCAATGTTGTTAATTATGTTCTGTATGAAGGCTAGAGGAGGAGCTCAGTTCCTCAGATGCCAAGCTGGCATTAGACAATCGCTATTTGGGGCGGGGGCTTACTGAAAGGTCTATTTGAGTTTTTATGTGGCCACTCCTGCCTTTGAACATGATGTCTTAAGCACACAGTTGGAGAAATGGAACATCTTCCCACATTAACCCAGAGAATCCTTCAATATGCATGCACATAGGCCAACTTGTTCCAGGGATGTAGTGAACACCAGCTGATGTCTCATCAGTTCATTGTTGCACAGTGAAGAGTGAGAAAAGGGAAAAGAGGTGATAAAAAGGCAGAACTAAACTAACAAACTTGACTAGAGACATTAACCAGAGAAATGAGCATGAGCGAATAAAACAGAATACAAGAGTAGAGAGTGAGTGTGTGTGTGTGTGTGTGTGTGTTCGTGCGTGTGCGTGCACGTGTGTATGTGTGAGGTGGGGTCCAGTGGGGTCATCATCAGCCTGAAGGAACATCTACACCCAACAGAGCTCTGTTCTGCCACCGACCATCAAAGTTCAACACCTCTGAACCTGCCCTGGGCATGCGACCCCGAGTGTGTGTCCGTGTGTGCGTGCGTGTGTCCGTGTGACCCTAGCTGTGCTGCTGGCCAGCGTGGGGGGGGGGGGGGGGGGGGGGGGTGGAGGAAGGGATGGATGAGGGAGAGGAATATGAGTGGGAGGAGGAAGGGTTAGAGAGGTCGGAGGAAGCTCTCTGTGGCGGAGGTTTGCTTCTGCCTGGTAACGAGGGATGGGAGGAGGATGTGGAGGAGAAGAAGTGATGGATGGAGGAGGGATGAAGAGGTCAGGAGTATAACCGAGCCTTGAGCAATGGTGTGTGTGTGTGGTGGAGGGAATGAGAGGTGAGGGGTCAATCTACATATCCACGGCTGGTGGTTGCTGATTATTGCATTGGATATGCGCACACACACACGCAAACACGTGCACATACTTCAACACTTGTGACACAAATGAGACCATATACAAAACAGCTCAGTGCAATTGAATTTTCTCATCCATTTCTTTCAAAACTTTGACACATTGAACACGCACACGTTGACAAAGTATACAGTACACTTACAGTATGCCCCAATTAGACACACACACACACACACACACACACACACAAGGCTATGAAAAGGCCAGAGAATGTTTACGGTCAGTTCTCAGAAAAGGTTATCGGCCATCAAACAGGAGAGGTGGCTGTCTCGTCCAATCAAAATGCAGGTGGGGGGTGCAGATGGAGTTCTGACAGACAGACAGACAGGCTGAGTGGCCACTATATAGGTGAATGCAGATGGGAGCGCTGCCAGCCTTGACATTTCACGGATGTCGACAGCTACTGTAGCAGCAGCCCATGTGAACCGTGTGTGTGTGTGTACAGTTGTCTCTGACATGTCAGATGAAGTGGGCAAGAATGTATATGTGCATGGAGATTGTATCTCAACTGAAGGTCAGTTTGAATAACATGACACATGCATGTGTGTGCGGGGGCGCACACACACACACACACACACACACACACACACACACGTGCGCGCAATGATATGAATATGGAGGAGCCGAGCAGAAGGCTCAATGACACTGGGACAAGGTGATGGGGTGGACAGGTGTGTGTGTGTGTGTGTGTTTGTGTGTCATGCCAGCACAGCAGGTGGCTATTCAAAGGAAATCAGTGCCCTGGTGCTTAAGGACAGGCCCTTGGTGGCGTATTGTGTCATACGGCCGATCTACAAGCCCACATTGTATCGTCAGACTTCATTCTCCACTCTACTCTTTGTCTATTCACACCTCTCTCTCTCTCTCTCTCACCACGAGAGAGAGAGAGAGTGAGAGACTCAGTCTGTCGTTCACATGGGGCAGAGAGGGAGAGAGGAGGAGTGTGGGAAGAAAAACTATGAAATAATGCATGTGCCCGTGTGTCACTCTTACCTTTGGCTGGTGGAGGAAGACGAGTGGAAGTGGCATGAAGGGAGAAAAGAGAAATTGTTAATAAAATAAACTGTAATATGGAATGGAGAAATTGATTTTATAAGGTACATTTTCAGAGGTAAATGCAGACATATGTGGCCCACAAGCATGTATGCGCGGCTTGCACGCACACTCACTCACTCTTGGTCTGCGAGGAGAAGGCAAGGGTCAGTTTGGCAAAGAGCTCGTTGTTTTCAAATTTATCCTCTTTGACGCCGACCCAAAAGCTCTTCTCTTTTAGATCCTCTGGTCCAATCTGAGAGGCGGAGGGGAGAAAAAGATTGATAGAGAAGATGGAATATGGAATTGGAAAGTAGAGAAAGGAACATGAAGGAACAGAGAGAGAGAGATAGATAGAGAGAGAGAGAAAGCGAGAGAGAGTATCAACTGATTAATAGCCAGAACAAAGAGTGATAGACTATACAGTGTGACGAACATCACTGTCAGCGGTCTGATACAATAGAAAGTGAAAGTGTCCCAATTCTACATCCATATAACCCAAGAAGAGGCATTGAACATCCCCGCACATGATGGCAGACTGCTGGCCGAGTGCTGTCGCTTTGGCATGGGATCAACTTTGACCCAAAAATGCACAATGAAAAACAGGTAGGCCAGGGTTCATGGCCATATATAGCGTGTCTTGAGTGTAGGTTTGATGATGTCAGACTGACATATGCGTGATCATATATGGAGACGTGATGTCACGACGCGTGACCTATGACCATAATTATATGGAGATGAAGATGTCACAATGCGTGACCATATATGGAGACGTAGGTGACTAGACGTGATGTCACGATGCGTGACCATATATGGAGGCGTGGGCTGACAGATTGACTGACGGACTGACATGAAATGCAAGTTTTCATAGTAAATGCGACCTGTGGTCGCAATAAAAACCCCAGGAAAGTGTTTGTCTCCCAAACATCATTAAAATAACATCTGGTTGCAAAAGGGGTATAGTTCCCCTTTAACACAATTGTTGCCGGGATGCCTTCAAAATAGGAGCTCTGGGGTGCCGGAAAGACATGGCAGCTTGGAACGATGCAAGTTGGAAATGCATGCCCCACATAGATATTATGTCTGTCTCCCTTTGATGCCCATATATGGAGTTCTTTGTAAGGCATGCCCAAATATGGAGTATATGCAGCCATCTTGTGGAGTTCTGCGTCAGGCCTGCCCAAATATGGAGTGTTGTGAGGTCAGAACAGGCCAGCTCCATATATGAATGCTGGGCTCGACTCGACACCGGGCACTGCACTGCTGTGGAGTGGAACGTGTGTCAAATTTGAAGTCAGAGGGGCTAACGGTTCTCGAGTTACGTGGATTACACACAGACATACACACAAACACACATTTATAGATAGATGTAATCAATGACACAGATAAGTTGCTACAGCAGTAGACATTTTCTGACCTGACCGTGATGGCAGTCAGACTTCTGCTTTTCAGAACTAAAACTACAGCAAAACAAACTGTAAAGACAACATAATACAGAACTATTTGTTACAAGGCTAGTGACAGGTGATCCAGTGTAACAACTCATAAGTAACTGACGTCACTTCAAAATGACACTTCACTGAGCAAGGATGTCTCATTTGACAAATGGATTAATTGGTCTTCTCATCTCAACCTCACATCTCGCCCTTGCGTCGTTAACTAGGAGGAGATGAGATGCGAGGAAGAGACGCACATGAGGCTGTGGTCAGAAACTAAAAACCAGGTTTACAAACATAAACATCAAATCGAATGACACCCTCATCACTGACAAGCCAACTACTTAAACATCTTCTTTACAAACATTGCAACAACGCTGGTTAACAAACTGCACTCCCACTCTGGGCGTTTTGGTGTAGAGAAAATCAAAGCCTTCTACAAAAACCTAGGTGTTTGTTAAGATGATTTTAAAATGGCAATGGTAACAACTGAGGAGGCACAAAAACTGAGTGCCCTCCAACCCCACTGGCCATGACAATATTCCCTCCAAATTTCTCAGAGACTCAGCCATTTCCATAGCTCCAATCATCACCCACATAGTAAACCTCTCCATCAAACAGGGACAGGTCCCCCAAGATTTTAAACTGGCCAAAGTAACCCCCCTGCACAAGAAAGGGAGTAAATTAGAACCCGGCAACTACCGCCCTATTTCTATTCTAAGCTCCATCTCGAAAGTGATGGAAGAAATAGTCTATGAACAGGTTGAAAAGTATCTTGCCACTAATAAATTAATGTACAAGTTCCAATCTGGTTTCAGAACATCCCACTCCACTGACACATGCCTCCTCTATTTGAACGATCACATCAAACACGAGGTGGATGCTGGCAAATACTGCGGCATGGTCATGCTGGACCTCCAAAAGGCTTTTGACACCGTGAACCACTCCATATTGGTTTTGATAGCACATCAGTGAGCTGGATGCAATCCTACCTGGAGGGGAGAGAACAGATGGTGGAGGTGAACGGAACACTGTCCCCCCCCCCTCCCAGTGAGCTGTGGCGTTCCACAAGGAACCATACTAGGGCCTTTACTGTTCCTAATATATGTAAACGACATGACATCAGCTTGTGACTGCAACTTGTTCCTGTTCGCAGATGACTCAGCACTGCTGGTCTCGGACAGGAACAAACTGCAGGTTGAAAAGACCCTCAGCTCTGAACTCGGTAGAATCTGCACCTGGCTCGCTGATAACAAACTATCTTTACACCTGGGAAAAACTGAATCCATTCTCTTCAGATTAAATAGTAATCTCAGCAAGGCAGATGGCTTCTTGGTTAGAGTGGGTGACAATATTATCACACGAAAAGATGAAATTACCTACCTAGGTTCCATCCTGGAGGCTAATCTTTCCGGTGATAAAATGGCCACCAACGTAATCAAAAAAGTCAATCAAAGAAAAAGATTCCTTTACAGGATCTCCTCACTGGTCAACAAAAACACCTTGAAGACCTTAACAGGAGCCCTCGTACAAGGTTTCTTTGACTATGCATGCACCTCTTGGTACCACAGCACCTCAAAGGCCCTTAAAACAAGGCTCCAGACCTCCCAAAACAAACTGGTCAGGCTCCTACTTGGCCTCACCCCCCGAACCCACCTCACCCCTGCCCACTTTGACAGGCTGGAATGGCTTAGGGTCGGCGACAGAGTACAGCATCTTGCAATGGGTCTGGTCCACAAGATTCGATACACCACCAAGATACCCATGTACCTGTCTAAATACTTCCTTAATGTTAACAAAGTCCACACCCACAACACCAGAGGGAGTGCAACAAACCATGTACAACCCAGATTCGGCACAAAGAAGGGACTAAATTATTTTTGCTCCTATGCCACCAAAATGTGGAACGCCCTACCAACAGTCATTAAGACATGTGAATCCCTTGACTCCTTCAAAACCGCTCTCAAAGGGCACCTACGGACAGCTGCAATTCGAAACTGGCCCCCGTAAAATCTGAATGCCCCCTCACCGCCCCCCGCTTTTTCCCCTCACTGTATGTTTCTTTTCCCTTTTTACCTCCTTTATGATGAATTCCTGTTCTGTTCTTTGACTATATAGTAGTGTCTATCTGTACGTCTCTAAATGTTTTGATGAATTGAACATGGTGGACCCTCTTGTAAACAAGTGTAATGCTTAATTGGGTCGTCCACTAACAGTTAACAGTTTGTGCTTGAAATGTACTGTAATTCTGCAAACTGTTAATAAATATTTCAATCAATCAATCAATGAGGGACGTGATCTCATCCATGTGTATTGTGCTGACAAAGTTACATCTCCTTGTGCTGTGCATGACAATTTATCTTTCACATACTCCAGTTTTGTAGGCTCATAGGTGGATGTGATTATGATTTTTTTTATAAACAAATAAAAAAATAAAACGGGCAGAAGAAACAGTAAGATACACGTTGACATTTCTGCCCGAGAGAAGCGTGTAGGTGGTCACTGCTCCACAGGGCTTATAGAAGACAAAGATGCACATCCTCCTCCACTTTCAGAAGTTCTCTTCAGTAAGAGTCAAGAGACACCAAAATAACAAACTTCCCAATGTTAACCCCAAGGAATAGATGAAGGGACGGATGGGTGGTGGAATGGAAGGAGGGAGGGTACTGACAAGGGGAGAGGAGGGGAAAGAGAAAAGGTACAGTGTCAAAGAGGATGGATGACACAAAGTTTAGTTTTGTGTGATTCAGACAGAGATAGCCTCCTCTTCATCAGTACCCTCCCTCTGTCTTCCTCCTTGCTTCACCCCCTGACCCACCGCCCACTCCTTCACTCTCTCTTTTCATTCCAGTCACAACTTGAAATTAACTTTGTGTATGTGTGTGTGTGTGTTTCTTCTTCCTAACAAAAAGACAGCGTGAACACAGCAAGAAAGACAGCGAGAGAGGGGGGAGAGAGGGGATAGTAAGTTCACAGATATGATGCCTTTCATTATGGACGCAGCCTCAGGGAGTGTGTGTACGAGTGTGTGGAGGGGGGGATTGAAGGACCGGGAAAGTGTGAGAGCGTGAAAGGAGGGTGAGAGCGAGTGGGGGGGATGTTAATTTAAATTACAAAAGAACGCTGTCCTTTCTTGCCGCAATTTAATTATCTTTGAGCAGCCCAGTTAAAAGAACCAGGCTTATTAAAAAACAATTTCTGTGACATCCTCGTCAGAAAAAGAGAGAGAGAGAGAGAGAGAGAGAGAGAGACTGAATGCTCAAGAAGTCGAGTGAAGCCATTAAACAGTAGCTTCAGGCTAAAGAGGGACAGGGCCGTTTTGATGTTTCAACCATCACAGATGAGAGAAAGAGAAGAAACATGATGCACATAGATACACACACACACACACACACACACACGCGCGCGCGCGCGCGCGCGCGCGCGTCACACGCACTCTATCTCACCGTTAACACCTCATTCTTACTGTAGTGTCACCCACACGCACAAACATGCATATACCCTTGGCTATAGCACACAGAGAAGCGCCATGCACACTCCCCATTAGAATACGTGAAATTTCACTTATAAATGATAAATGATCCAACACGCATCATATTCCCACTAGAGATAAATGCACTGGGGCATGAATATATATTTTGGGAGGCTGAGCTTCGGAACGATATTTGCCTGATACTATATACCGTATATATATATATATATATATATATATATATATATATATATATATATATATATATATATATATAGTGTATCGCGCTGCCTCCTCACTGGTGAGAGACATTCTCTCACCAGTTAGAATTAAAAATAGCTTAGAATAATTTAACACATACAAATACATAATTAATGACGTTTTGTTGTTCACATATAAACATGCTATTTAAGTTAAACGTGTAATGAACTCAAGAAATAATATAATAAGTAATAATAAATGATGAAGAAGAACATTGGTAGCATTAAAAGTCTAGATGGAGTTTTGGCCACCTGTGAGTTGTCTCGTTAATAGTGATATAGGCCTGTGTTACAGTAGGTGTCAGTCAGCCTCTCTGGCCTCAGCATTCCTAAAGTAAAAGGCTAGTTTAATACCAGATTGGACTCTAGATATTAAGTTATGTGTGCAGAAAAATGAAGCCTCAAATCACAGTAGAACAAGTAGTGATTGGTCTTTTGAAGGAACAAACATACATATACAGTATACATACTGTTCAGAAAAACGCTGAATGGAATATGAATATGATTATTATAAACGCTGAATGGAATATGAATATTATTATTATAAACGCTGAATGGCCACAATGTAGAACGGAGAGAAGTCGTATCTCATATGGTAATGGTGACACTGTCACACGCTCTTGTCCCACTCACCTTGCTCCAGTTGGCTCTCTTCAGCTGCACCTCAGGCTTGTACTCCTTCTTAGCCTCGAGACCGAATGGGAGTGGTGGGGGTGCAGGGGCTGTCCAGGCACCCATGCCGGGCGGAGGAGGCGGTGGAAGGCCCGGACCCCCGGGAGGTGGTGGCGGCGGCGGCGGTCCCATACCCATCCCGGGTAAGGGCGGAGGGGGTGGGGGCCCTGGGGGTCCACCCATGCCAGGGAGTGGGGGAGGAGGAGGAGGTGGTGGTGGCCCCGACATACCTGGCAAGGGCGGAGGGGGCGGGGGGGGAGGAGGGCCACCCATCTGTCCGGGTAGAGGTGGAGGTGGAGGGGGTGGAGGGGGTGCAAAGCCACCAGCATGCCCGGGTAAGGGTGGTGGTGGTGGAGGCGGCGGCGGAGGTGGGATCCCCACGTGGCCCGGTAGGGGTGGTGGGGGAGGCGGGGGAGGAACACCCGTTTGTCCAGGGACAGGCTGGGCAGGAGGGGGCGCCCCTGGGGTTGGCACAGGAACAGTAATCGTGACAACTTTGGTCTTGGCCTCTTCCAGATCTTTGGACAGCTTCTCAATCTGCAGAGAGATATAGAGAAGACCACAGTGGGAGAGACAACGGGAAAAGAGAGATAGCATAGAGCATGGGAAATTGGGCTAGGGTTAGAAATGAGTTACATTGTCAGCAAAAGAATAGATCTAGCCCACACAAGATTTTAAAGGGGGGGGGGGGGGGGTAGGGGGTGGAGAGATGGGACTAATGTCTAAATTGGAAGCAAGGGGAGAATCCAGAGAATCCCTGTTTTTAGAGTTTGTCACTTTTTTTGCTGAGTGACAAATGGACCCTTTGCACAGTAGAACATTTTGGGTTACTGTCATTATTGTTACTTGGAATTGTGTTTCACTGAGGAATTCTTCTGTGTCAGCATGATGTTAACAGTACAGGAACACACCTAAATGAACACCTAAATGTAACACACCCACAATGAATGTTATTTACCTTTAACTGTGTGTATAAGTCAAACTGGCTGATGTACATTGTGTGTATGGTAAAGTATACATAGGGGAAAGAATGGTTTGTGCGCAGAAGTACACAGACACAAATTGTGTGACGACGAGAATACACATGTGCCAGCAGTGTGTTAGTTCAGAAGATGTGCTTTGTTTGTACAAGTGAGTTTGTGCATGCAGAGTCAGGTACACAAGTGCATCTGCTGGTGGTTGCATGCATCTGTGCGCGTCTGCCGCTGTGTCTTGTGACTCGGAGAGACGGATAGTGACAGACATGGTGGTGGCTGTGGCGTCTTATGAAGGCAAAGGATGAAGTGCTTGAAGAGGCATCATGTGGAGGGACAGTGGAGAGAGATGTCTACATATGAAGAAATCCACGCTGGGCAGTGCCTCAGACGCAAATACAGAGAGGCATCTCAGGATGAGAAGCCTCTTTGATGGTTGGCCGTTTAATGTTGAGGATGTTGGACGTGTGTGTGTGTGTGTGTTCGCTTGTGCGTACAGAAGAAATGATTCTGCTAGCATCAGCCAGTTTGTATCTGGCCTGCCTAGCGATCTGTGTTCAACTGTAACTGACACGCACGCATGCACACCAGATCCAGGCAGACTGTTGTGGGTCATGTGGTGTACGTGCATGCATGTGTTTACTGAGTGTCACTGTTAGGCAGAGTCCAGCTGGTATGGCAGCAGGGGTTCTGACAGCTACATACTCCCTGTCTCTTCCTCTTTTCTCCTTCCACCCCCCCCCCCCCTTCCTTCCTACAAACTCTACATTCTCTCCCTCTTATAACTTTTCTATAACCTAGGGGACATCCCACGGTGCACTAAGCAAAAGGTGCATCCTGATCTCCATGTCACTTGTTTTTAGATCCCGTCCAACGAACCAAAAGTACACACTTCCCCACCTGCTGGGCGCTGTATTGCCTCAAAGCAGAGTCCTGCACGGGTCCAATTTTCGATACCCGCACCCGTCCCGCCCGTCAATCATCAGTCCCGCAACCCGACCGTTACCCGTGATTTATATTAAAAAAAAGTGGTGGCGGCGGCAGTGTGTTGCACACGGAACGGAAGACATGTAGTTGACTGAGGCTACTGATGCTTATTATCACAACATAAAGTTATATCATGATTTCAACCTAAATGGCATATCGGCATAATATATCAACAAGGAGAGGATGATAAAAAAAAAGGATTAGCCTGATGAGTCGACCGTCTTGATCCAAGGCTGTTTCAAACATCACTCATCACTTCAGGCTAATCTTTTTAACTTTATTTACACTTAGACAGAGTGGCGCATTAGGCCAACATTACCTGGGTTAGCTTTATAATGGGTTGGCATTATAATCCCTTGGTGTTTCATCAGCGCGAACGAAAATATAGGCTACAGGCTGCAGCCTGGCGATAAAAAAATAAACTCCACACGTGAAATGCTACGATAAGGAAGCAAGGATTCGGCCGTGATGTCACTGCTATGCAACAAGGCAGTAGCATGGAGCAGAAACAGAACGCCATTATGAAGGAATCGGCAGTGATGTGATATCACTGACGATTCCTTGGGCATGTGACGGATTTAACTTGTCTCCACTATTGAGGAAAACCCCCAGCTCAGCTGCTGTTTATAACATCGCGCAGTGCGGGTCTTTTCCATTTGTAATAACACATAATAATTAAACTGTGGTATAACAGCAACAGTATGATTTTTACTGCCTTGCATTGAATCCAATTCCCATGCCATAACCTTCCAATTGCACCTGTCATGACCTAATCTGATCAACAGTAGTGTATTGTATCTGCATTGTCGGTTTATTTATATTCTCGACCTCCATCAGAGAGAGAGAGTGTGTGTATGTATACCTTCTCATTCAGTGTGCTAAGCTGTTGCTGCAGTCCCTGTTTCTCTCTGTCTGATTCCTGCTTGGTAGAGACCAGCTTTTCCTTCTCCTGGCTGAGAACGACCAGACGCTGCTCATAGTCTCCCTCCAGCTTCGTCAACTCCACCCGCAGCTCGTGGCGTGCCGTCAGCTCCGCATCCAGCTGACACACACACACACACACACACACACACACACACACACACACACACACACACACACACACACACACACACACACACACACACACACACACACACACACACACACACACACACACACACACACACACACACAGTTAGGCAGTAGCAGAGTGAAAACATAATGCAATCAGATATGCATCAGTACATGATGCCAGACAAACAAACTCACACCTGACTCACACCTGAACACCAAGGAAAACGATAGCTACAGTAAGTTACACGTGCAATACGTAACACATAATACGTGCAAAAACCAGCATGTTCAAATCAGTACCTTGTGTGCTAAGTATGGCTTAGTCTGTAAACCTGTTCATTAGCCACTATTCGAAGAACAGTTGTTTTTTGGAGTGGATCTCACACAACTGAAACGACTGATTAGTTTGAGCACAGGAAAATGTGGAATAAACCACAGGCAGCTGATAGCGCTCTTGTTGTTATTTCAGTCAGTTGTGTGAACTATGAAAAATAAAATAAATCAAACATGAATGCTTCCGTGTATCGGAGTCTGATGCCAGCGTTTTGCTCGGTCTGACCAGATTGTGAAACACAGCTGTTTGAGATGCTGTCCAACCACATTTGGCTGAGTTCTAAAGACAGTGGAGGCACTGGCTTTAAGCCACAGCACAGCTAAACCCATGCATTGACTTGAGTGAAGCAGGGTTCCTCTAGCCCAGCTTTCACTGGTGATGCCAGGTGTTTGTGATATGAAATGAGTGATTTGGGCAGTGGAGATTGAGGTTGTGGAATGCATGGCTTGAAAATGTAAATGCAATGTTAGGAATTGGTTTATTAATCATATTTTACATATTTATAATTACAATGTTGGCTTCCAAAATTGTGAAATCATTTGCAAAATTATTATTTTGCGGCATTCTGTTTCGCAATGACGCTCTCATTTTGTTTCGCATTATAAATCAAGCGCATGTGTGGAGTTTGCATGTTCTCCCCGTGTCCCCTAGGGTAGGTACCCTCACAAAAACATGCAGTAATCCTGGTCTCTAAACTACCTCCCCCTGGCCAGCCGGGGCGCCTGATGGAGGGGAAAGGAACTGGTCGGAATAACGTGTTCCTTCCACGCGCTACGTCCGGCTGGGGAAACTCTCCCCTGTCAGGTGAAAAGAAGCAGCTTGGACTCCTCATGCATAGAAGGAGGCATGAGGTCAGTCTGCTGCCCCCCCAGGTTGGCAGAGGAAGTGTAGCGCCCAGGATTACATTAGATAATTGATACTGGGTGAAAAAATGGGTTACAAAATCGTGGGATAAAATTTAAAAAATAAATAAAATAATAATAATAAATCAAGCGCACTCCTTTCCGTTACAGTGGTGCCTTTTCTCACCACCACAAAACCCCAGACTCACTCATACCCTTTACTGACATACGGCAATGTAACAAAACCCCAGACTCACTCATACCCTTTACTGACATACGGCAATGTAACAAAACCCCAGACTCACTCATACCCTTTACTGACATACGGCAATGTAACAAAACCCCAGACTCACTCATACCCTTTACTGACATACGGCAATGTAACAAAACCCCAGACTCACTCATACCCTTTACTGACATACGGCAATGTAACAAAACCCCAGACTCACTCATACCCTTTACTGACATACGGCAATGTAACAAAACCCCAGACTCACTCATACCCTTTACTGACATACGGCAATGTGAAAGAACCCCAGACTCACTCATACCCTTTACTGACATACGGCAATGTGAAAGAACAAGAACAAGTTAGTAGGCATTTGTTGTCCTGACTCCTTCTGACTACAAGAACTTTTATTGATTGAGATTCACACTTGTTCCTGGAATACAGTGATTATGATTACAACATGGGAAGGAAGAAGTATATTTCTGAAGTGGAGAAGCATGAGCTATATTAAGAGCGAAGGTAATTGGATGTTCAAAATCTGTTAGTGGGCGGACAACAAATCAATCTTCCCTACTAGCTGTGCTTGTGACGCAAATCATATTTATATTTCAGTATTGTTCAAACAGTCGTCAAACAGTATAGTGAGACCCTCATCTAGTGGTTGTTTTTGATTTTGTAACCCATTTTTCACCCGTGTCAATTATATAATGTGATCCTGGGCTCTACACACCCTCCGCCAACCTGGGGAGGGTGTGTAGAGCAACGAAGCAACGGACTTGAACTCATGCTTCCTTCATGCCTGAGTGTCCAAGTTGCTCCTTTACACCTGACAGGGGAGATTCCCTGGTTGGACGTAGCGCGTGGAAGGAACACGTTATTCCAACCAGTTCCTTTCCCCTCCATCAGGCGCCCCGGCTGGCCAGGGGGAGGCAGTTTAGAGACCAGGATAACTGCATGTTTTGTGTGAGGGTACCTACCATAGGGGACACGGGGAGAACATGCAAACTCCACACAGAAGGGCCCTTTCGCCAACCCTGCCTCAGGTATGGGCACTGATGACGCAGAGGAGGAAACACACCGCCAGCACCCACAGCGTCCTGAGCGGGAATCGAACCCAGGACCTTCTAGCTGTGAGGCGACAGCACTACCAACTGTGCCACCGTGCCCCTAGCCTGGCTTGGCCAGCCTCATAGCGGAGATTCACTGAAGATTCTTCCCCGCATATGAGTCTGGACTTCGGCCATAGGCAGCTTGAAAAGTGGGCGTTAGTAGTTGCCTTGACAGACAGATCCATCTAGCCAATCAGCGTAACAAAAAGCTGACGTCACCACACAGTGCGCTGGTCCGCTCCTCATACCACGGCAACCACGCTAAAAACAACAAGGTCTGTTTATTAGTTTCTACTTTATACGTGAGCGAGATATGTCGGATATATGTCAGAGTCTATATCTGAAATAACTGCTGTTCTTATCGTTTCTGTGTAAACTTTTAAACTTGTTGCGTTGAGGGCAGCCATTGTTGTTTTGAAAGTCCTGCAGCATGAATGTTACGTCACCATATACACATGAACCAATCAGAGGCTGCTTTTCACTGTTGTACGGACAGCCGTTGAAACGCAGTCACTGATTGGCCCGATTGGCCCCGGTCATTTTCTGATTTCTCCAGCTTCCGCATACACTCTGTCAATGAGCCCGAGTCCAGACTCATATGCGGGGAGGAAACATCAGTGAACCCTCGCTATGAGTCTGGCCGCGCCAGGCTACCGTGCCCCTGCCTAGTGGTTGTTTTTAATGAAGAAAGAGCTGGGTCTCACATATGTACTATATGGGAGATGTGTCTAGGTAGGTGTTTGTGCATGCGTATGTAGGAAATTACCAAACAGAGACCGGTGTGTATGTATGCGTGTGTGCACGTGTGTGTGTACTATGGGGGGGCTGGGGGGTTGATGCAGATATTCCTCTCCTGGCCTGTCGAGTTGTTTATGCCACTAAAGTTAATTACTGTAGTGAAACCATTTGATTGGTTCAGACTAGTCTCGTCATGACAGGCAATTCTACAACAGACAGTTATTGTTAAAGGGCTCGATAAATGCATGAGGTTTCCAAAGTCAATCACTAATATTGTTAAATAATTGTGATCTCAATATTACCCAAAGTCTTGCAATTCTGATTTTTGCCATAATGGAGCAGCCCTAATTCATATTGAAAACTCTGTCTGGAGTGGCCAAATGACTGCAAAAGGTCAAACCATTCATTAATCATTCATTTGAGAGATGATAATTTGTGAAGCAGTTAAAAAAAAAAAATCTGAACATCACCCAATGCATATTCAATCCAACATCTAACACTTTACCTCTTTTCTCCAAAGAATGTGTGTGGGTGCGTGTGTGTGTGTTTAGTCTCCTGGCAGCTGAGGCAATTTCCATATCTCAAAGACCTGTAGAAGCTATTTCCTGCAGCATGGAGCGTTCAATTTCATTGTATACTTTACAGCGCAATTGAAGGCCAATTAATGTCTCGGCTCCCACGCCGTACTTAAATAATCTCACTTCTCTTCTCACTTCACTTTTAATGCACTCCTTGTCTTTGTTTTTTTTAAGAAGCTGAAACAAACAAACAAATACAACTTTCTCACATTCATCAACTTTCGAGGATTTGTGACAACCTCAAAATACTGTACACACATGCGTGCACACAAACACACACACATACATAAAGATGTTTAATTTGCAGACAGTGTATTCCTTCCTCTCACTGTCAGCTTCCTGACAGCCTCATCCCTAATCCCTGCCGGAGGGACTGGGTGCAATTACCCCATCATACCCAACAAGCACTATGGGGCACATCTGATTCACAAAAGTGTGTGTGTGTGTGTGTGTGTGTGTGTGTGTGTGTGTGTGTGTGTGTGTGTGTGTGTGGTCAGTGCACGTTGTCATGTGTATGATGGTGGTGTGTGCCTGTGTGCGCGTGCACGTGGCAGGGACTAGTTTGTGCTTCCTCTTTGCAATTATCCTGTCACTCCTATAATAGGACAGAAACACCGGGGTAGCACCCCCCCACAATCAAGGCATTTACCCCCTCCGTGAGCATTTGCACGCATGTGTGTGTGTCTGTTGCCAGCCTTAGAGAGCATCTCTCTGTCGGGTGCCTGTCAGAGATGTGTGTTCGTGTTCTCCTCCGTTCCTCTCATATCTTCTTTCTCATTTGTCGCCGCTTGTCAGGCGAAGAGACTAGCCGAATAGAATCTCATTAGGGTTCCGCTGAGTACCAGTGCGTGTGTGTGCACGTGCGCGTGCGTGCATGTGTATACGCATGGATAGATTAGCATTTACAGACGGTACATCATTTCTTTATTTTTTTTCCCATATCATTGCTGTCGGGTGAAAACCTCATACAGTATGTCCAAAACTGTTACTTTTCAGAATTCAAATATGTTACCGTGTGTGTGCGTGTGTGTGTGCCCGTGTGCGTGCGTGTGTGTGTGTGTGTGTGTGTGTGTGTGTGTGCGTGTGTGAAAGAGGTCACCTTCTTCTCCAGTTCTGTGGCCTTGGCCTCGCTGGACTTCACCTTGGTTTGATCCACCATGTTGTCTGTAGCAGAGACAAAGGAGGAGGGGCGGGATTCAGACAATGCACCTGCTCATGTCTGGGCCGTGAAGACATTACGCCTTTTGGTCTGGCACATGCTGTTCACACACACACACACAGTCACACACAAACTCACATTCACACCAAACATGAGCAAACGTGCTTCTTACGCACGGCTGGTTGTCCTTATCCCTGCCACCTGCTTTCTTTTTTTCTTTTCTTTTTTATCATCACACTTTTCAAAGTCGAGATGGGTGAGACGATAGAATCTGTGCATAAGTGTAGTTTCCTTTTCCAGAAAGTGGCATAATCTTGTCCTGTTCCGGGTCAGTTTCCCATAGCTTCTTTTAACCCAATCGGCCTCATTCCTAAATGGGTTAATGGGCTCAGCAGCAGACTTGAATCGGAAATAGATAATGAAGGTGGCATGTGGTTCCAGTTCAAATGAAGCTATGGGAAACAGGGAATGTTTTGTCACCTTTTGGAAAAAGGAACTACAGTTATACACAGAGCAAGAGTAATCTCGAATAGGAAGATCCTATCTGCTGCATCCCGATTCTATCCATCACTACCCCACACCACCCACTCAGACAACACACCTCCCCCTCTCTCCCCATCTCCTCCTAGATTACATCTCACATTTGCTTTAACTCTTTTTCCGGTAATGCCATTTTTCAGTGAGTACAGAATAAAAAATAACCACGGTCTCTCCACCTCAGCTATCTTCCCATGTGATGTTAAGGGTCTGCTGTTCCAGTGCCAGGCTGTGTACAGTACATGGTTAGCTGGGTCAACTAGTTAAGACTGACCAGCAGGAATAGTGTTGAGGTGTACAGGTGGGCACACTGAGCAGTGTGCAGTGAAGGCACAATCTGGCCCAGTGGATGAGTGCCACGCGGCGACTAAATGAAAGACAGCAACCCACGGTGCCTCAGAGCCACATGGGGGGAAACGATGAGACGTGGGAGAAAGGAATAGAGGTGTTGAAAATGCTCAGATGGAAAAGCTGCACGAAAAGCCAGGGAACATAAAAGTTAATGGCAAGGGAAACGAGAAGGTGTGCACAGAAAGAAATGCCAAGTGGTAACAAAAATAATGGGCAAGGAATAAAAAACGACACACACGCGCACACGCACAGACACAGTTAGGCAGAGGAAGCAGAGAGTGAGAGAGAGAGTGCAGAAACGGCTCGTGGATAACATGAAAAGAAATGGAAGATAATATTGCAGGCCAGCCCACATATCTTTCAGTGTGTGTGTGTGTGTGTTTCTGTTTGAGTATATACAGTTACTGGGTGTGTGATGAGGGGAGGGGGGTTGCTTTCGTCTGTCGTGGCAGCGAGGCTAAATGGGACAGGCTTCTAATAGAGAGAGAGAGAAAAAACCTGTGTGCAGAATTTCAGAGTTCAAAGAAAAACACTAAATAATGCATGCAGGGCAGAATTGGGCTGCTTTCCACCGATAATAACACAGCCTTAAAGGAGGGCAGCCAATGTGTGTGTGTGTGTGTGTGTGTGTGTGTGTGTGTGTGTGTGGCACAGCAGGACACATTTAGAAGCAGTACAATTAGAGCCTCCTACTGTGAGCAACAGAGAGACGCCATGAAGGAGTTTTGAACTCTGGAGACATGGCCTCTCAACGCCCACTCTGTTCTCTCAGTTTAACTTTAGTTTAGTCAATGGACTATGCTTGTGTTTAGTGCTTGTGTTTATTACAGACACCGTATATAATGGTGGAGGCATTGTTTTGGATTCTGGACAGCACATAGTGAAGGCAGACAGGAAACATGTGAGAATATGACAGGTGGCCAGTGGCAGGTGTCATGAGGCGGATTCATTGCCTGGGAAAAGGTAGAATTTTAGCATGGTGCAATGAAGTCATTTAAACAAGGACTAAGAAATATCAATTGTTAAAAACTTCACAAGACTGCAGCTACCATAGCGAGACTTGTAGCTGTAATCTACAACCCACACTGACATCTCTCTCTCTGGCACCATCCGGTGGTGTGTCTGGGGCACTCCACCTGCTTTGTCATCTATCCATCATAATATGGCTGCGTGTGTGCGTGCGTGTGAGCGATTGTGTGTGTGTGTGAATGTCAAACAATGTGACCGTGCTTGCATGCGTGTTCACTCGTGAGAGCTTTCATTTGAGATTGGGGGGAGGAGTGTGACTTCATTTCAACCGTCCAACCGTGTCCTCAAACAGTGCTCTCCCTCAAGCGGGGCCACATGAATCAAATGGAAGAAAATGGCCTTCAAACAACATGGGGGAAATATGTGAAATGTGGTATTTGTCTGCAGCCCATTCAATTCCTGCTATATACTCGGTGTGTGTGTGTGTGTGTGTGTGTGTGTGGGGAGGGGGTCCAGTGCACGCGTGCTTGTAGCTCACCTATCAAACCCTCAACGTCCAGGTTGATAAGGTTACGGCACTTGAAGTCTGGGTCGGCACCATTTCTGTGAAGCACAATCTGACCAATGCACTCATCCATCAACTTGTAGTACTGAGGCCTAAGGGAGGACAGGTAAAAAAAAAAACACCACCACATTTGCAAGTGTTACTAGAACTGGGTGTGATGTGCGTTATATTCTCAGAGCAGTGTTCAGTTTTCCCAATAACACACACACACACACACACACACGTGTCACTTTGTCTTTGCGACTGAGATTGGCTGTCCGCATAAGCGTGACAACTTCACTTTCTTGTCACAAAGATTGATTGTGTGAGAGTGGGATTGCAAGTGCGAGAGACAGAGTGTGTGTGTGTGTGTGTGTGTAGCGTCCTGTGTCTGATCTAGCTGGTTTCACACAGACACTCAATTTTGGAGGTGTCTGATTCTCTGACCCTGTGTGACGCTCCCAGAGTCACAAACTCAATACTTTATTTATTTCATCTCTCTCTCTCTCTCTTTCTTTGTCTCTCTCTCATATTTGTTCCTCCATCTCTACACTTCACCATTTTTTCCCCTTATATCTGAGGTTTATCCGTGGAGCAAGAGAGACATCTAGTGTCTGTTTTGGAAAAGTCAGTCAAAGTTATATTGCTGCCTCCACTACTAAGTGAAAGTTGCTCGAATGCTCAGTCAAATTCTCAAGTACTGGAGTACAGTACTTGACATTTAAAAAATGTGTATTTTCTTTGTACCCCGACAGGAATCCCTGCAGACTTGATTCCATTGTGGAAATTGGACTATGAAGTCCAATTATATGGCAAACGTGGCACGGTGCTCAATTATAGCAGCTCCTCTCTAATGTCCTTTATCAAAAATCATATATAGAGTGGCATCAGCTCAAAACTGTGTGAAGTGACCTCATCAACCGGTATGGAGTAAATCCTTGCCACCCTTGTTCTCAAGACAGAATTGTATGATTTTATACCAATTGAAATCTGTAATCTCATGCTGTGTTTGTGTAGCATTTACACGTTTCTTTTACCGGCCAAAACGGCCATCATAATTTTTAATTACCGGCCAAATTAAATTCTATTCAGCCAGTGGCCGGTAAATACTGGCTAACGGAATATTTTAAAGTGTGTGTGTGTGTGTGTGTAGAAAACAAGCATGCACAGTTTGCACACCATACTGTGTGGGGGTCGGGGGGGAAAGTGAATGTATTATTTGTGTGCATTTGTTCTGTTCTGTTGGGCTGCGTCAGTCCTCATTTTGGTTCATTTTCAGGACTGCATCTCCAGGCCAGAATGAAACGCACTGCAGAGCCCAAACTTTAAAAAAAAAAGAAGAAAATAAATAACGGCCGAGTAGCATGCATCCTGTCAGTCACTGGCCGGCTGCACACGTCCGTTCAATCTACCTCTACCGCCCTTGCTCACTTTCCGCTCCTGTCCACCTACCAATTTAGCACATTTCTCCATTGCTTGCTTTTCCTTTGTGCCTCTGCCTCGTTCCACATCTCTCCCTTTCCACCAGTGTAATTTCCAAGCTGCACTTTCTTCTACTCTCCTTCCCTCGGTCTCTCTGTGGACTCCATTACATACCAGTGCTATTGTGTTGCTCTGATCACCTGGAGGGCAATGGAGGCTAGGGAGCGAGTAAAGGAGGGCGGACGGAGGTTAAAGAAAACTAAACAAAGAGAACACACTCCAGCCAAGGACATTAGAGAGGGGTCGCCGAGGGCAGAAGCAGAGTATAGTATAGCTATAATATTAAGGAGAAAGCAGACAGAGAGATTCACATGATGGCTATGTGCAATTGGAAAGGCAAGAATGCAGGGAAAGCTAGCTTGTCCCAATAGACGAGTCTACCTTTGTTAGAATGTTATTCTAAAATAATTTCCCCTTCCCCAGGCCCCCCCACTTCATCCTCGCCAGTGTTCAACATCAACCTCAACTTCCTTCCTGTCTAATGCAATTGACACAACGACCTCTCCAGCAACGCTGACAGCTCAGCACAACTGCGTGTGCATACTGTATGTGTGCATGAGTGGGTGTGCAACTGTGCACGTGGGTGTGTGCGTGCAAACTTCTGTGTGCAGCTTACTCAACGCCTAGCACACCATCTCTAGACTTGCTCGTTCTATTATTCTATCCCCATCTTGCTTTCCACTCATTCTCTCCTCGGCTAAACCCCCCGGGGGGCTCTGCGAGGCATATTAGCATATTTCTGGCGATAACGGGTGAAGGTGCTCATTTCTATTAAAATGGAATTGGACTCTTTTGCATGTATTAATTTCACAGCTGTAGGATGGCGTGCTGGAAAATAAACACTGAGAATGGAAAGGGGGAGGCTATTTTGAGAGGAAGGAGGGGGTGGAAGGAATGGAAGTATAAGGAAGAGTCATCCTCCATATGGCTGTCAATATATAGTCACCATCAGGCAGAAATCTTTAGTTTTTGAGTGTTGACTGGCTTTGTTAGTTTACGTGTCCACGTGTTTGTTCGTACCAAAAAAATGAGCATGGTTGCTATGGTCACTCAGTTCACACGGGTGTTATTTCATTACGTCAGACATTACGTCAGACCACAGCTGATCAGGCTATATAATACCTTACACCACTCAGTTCACACGGGTGTGATTTTTCATAAATGAATGCCCAATTTTATACTTTGTTGGATGACAGCGTCACACAAAGCAGGAAAAATAGTTGTGATTATGTTGTGAGCTTGTAGATTGGCTATTTTCGGTATTGCGGAAAAAAATGTAAAGCTTTCTCCTATAATGACATTATACGGAGGCTAGGTTGAACATCTGTCTGTGGGTGTGGGTTGTAAAATATTTAACCAAAGAAATGTATAAGGGCTTGTGACTAAATAATAACTATATTGGATTCATTAGAACACGGGCTCTTTTTTCTATGTATTAATCCTCTGTTGTTCATACAAGCATGGACTATACCTGTGATTTACTGTACAACTGTACATTCACTGAAATACGGTTGGACATACTTGGTTTCTGCCCGACAGTGACGTTATGTTATGGCCATATATTTGTCGTGGTGTACTAAGGGCATACTTGCAAAGCCAAACACGTATGAGAATTCAACATGCATATTATATGCAGTTGCCAGTGCTCGTGTGTGCCCGTACACATTTTTTGTGAACTCGACAGGAACGTGGCTTGGAATTGCAGGCCTTATTATGTTATTCATTCATTCATCCATTATTCATTAGACAACAATCTATAAGTCACAGAGTATCTGAGGGCCTTTAAAAAGGCCCGGGGCCCTTAAATCTTTATGTATTGATGAGTTCTGTGTGTTTGCGTGTGAGACTGAGTGCGCGTTACCTGGCCAGATAATCATTGCGGATCAGCAGCAGGTGCTGCATCAAGGACAGGAAGTAGCCTTCGGCTTTGGAATCCTTCACTGTGTTGAGGAGGATATCAAACACCTCCCTCACATCGGTACAGGAACACCCGTTAAGGATCGATGACAAACACATGAATACACTGCATTTACAAATGTAACTATTCACATAAATATATAAACTATGACACTAAATATGTGGTCACATAGTGAGAAGCGGATTCATATTTCTATATGATAACATTTGTACTGTATAATTATGTCCCTAATAGAGGAAAATAAGTATTATAGAGAGCCGGCAGTTTACAGGCAGGCATATAGGTCCTGGTAGCAAAAACACCCTGCTTGACATAACATTCTTTCCACAGTTAAGTTAAGACAGCAGGCTAGGCAAAAAGTGTATTTCAACCCAGTTTGTCCAACATTTTAGGGTATATGGTTTCATTTCAGTGTCTGTCAGTGAGCTTCAACTGCGGGTTATCAGATCTATTGTGCATGAGAAAATGAACGCACCACCCCAACGGTACCATTGAGACACCTGGTGGTGAAAATCAGAACTGCAAAGATACAGAATTGACTGGTTCTTCGGTTCAACTTTCATTTCTACTCACATTTAAATACAAAACATTTTGGTAGTGCTATGAAAAGTTCTCAAGGGGGAAAACAAAAACAAAATGCACTTAGAATATATCAAAGAATGATCTGATCAATAAAAGCACCTCAGATGGCACAGGGTGCACACTAGAGGATTATCAAATCTTAAGATTTAAAAAATGTAACCCTAAGACCACAGACAGATTTATATTTTATTTTATTTTGTACCATAAGCCTGCACACACCAGACAATTCAATCGATCGGACCACACACTTGGTGATTATAATAAACTATCTCAGAGTGGTGGTGGTGACGCCAGGGACTTGCGATATCACCGAAAAACCACCTAAACTAATTTCACTCACCCAAACATTTTGGGCGGCAGTGGTTCAGGAGGTAGATTGGCGTCTTGGGAAGGATTGCTTTAATTTGAATTTGTGGTTAATTGTATTTTTATTTGGACTCGATATGGGAGAAGCAAGTTATTGATCTTTAACATGAATAATATTATGATATACGTAGGGATTCAAGCAAAAGAAATCTCACGACTGAACAGAATTCTGTTCCTAAGCTATTAGACGATATGTAAAATTATGTTTCAGTATCATTGTTCTAAACATATGTTCCGGTTTGTCTACAAAATCAAGGATTGAGACTTTACCCGTCGCTTCTATGAAATATCTGAGATCTTAAAATGAAATATGATCCATTAGTACTGTAGGGCTCGACATAACGGCTACATGGTGCAGAATGTTGTGTTAAAGTTACAAGACAAGATAGAAGTATGTATGTAGCCTTCACTAGACTCAAGTAGTCAAGAGAGCTCATTTGAAGATTGTTTTGTTTGTTTACATTGTTTACAACATGTTTGCAGCACCTCATTAGAGGAGACATTTTTTAACTGTTTTTAATTTGAGCTTTCCCACCTTTCATTTACATTTGATACCATCTTAAAAGTGCAAATTATTGCCCTCAGCAACACTGAATCAAGTTATTAACGAGTGTTTGACAGATAATGTACGTGTTCTAATCTTCAACAAATGTTTAGTGATTGACATATTAGGCATACGCACAATTATGCCCTTTATGCACACACAACTGTTTATAGATTCACATGCTTCCTAGCCTGATTATCAGACTGTCGCTTTCTTGAAGCTTCAGTCTGACATTGTCTCCTGTCTGAGCGATTTCAAGGGGGAGGGGATTAGAATTTCCCTCAACCAGTAGCCATTGGTGTTGTTTTTCCCTCCTTCCTGTGTGTTGCGCTGTGCGATGACGCTGAAAACGGGACTCGGCGCTGATTGGTCGTTCGTTAGACCCACCCCCACCGCCGATTCTCATTGGATAATACATTTTTGTACCGAAGAAATTATAGGTTCACAGTGCAACACCAGACCAAGAGACGGAGTCCACTCAGAGAGTGGGCGGGGTCTTTGGGCTGGATCCAGGCTACATGCTTCCATAAACTGTAATTGGTTGTCACACCAGGTGAACGGTATGCAGGGTGCAATAGTCATGATGTGACTGACATCACATTCACTAAACCACGGCAGTTACGACCCTTCTTTTATAAATGATGAATGCCTCCGTATTTTATTCTCACCAGCAAATAACAGCTCACATGCTCTGCTGTTGAAGCATACCTTTGATAATTGACAATTTAGCACTGCATGCATTTATGGTCGGGAATCATGATAGCGTATAGTGAGTGTAAGCTAAAGCCTACCTCTCTATCAACACATTTAGATCCATTACCTGTTATCTATTTTCAATTTCTAACTTCAGTGTCTTGCATATTTACAGTACAGTGATTTAATCTTTTGGAGACTGTCATATACCAATCACCTTATAATAACTACAGACTCAATATAGTCAGAAAGACAAGTCTCGATTTACATGGGGGAAGACGACAAGTACCATGACAACTAGTGTGAAGTAACCTACATAAAATATAGTATATGCTTATTCGAAAATAAGTACTGTTTTGTTCAATCTGGGAATTTCTGTATGCCTGTTGACAACATTTAGCAGAGGCATGTATGCGCGTGCGTGTGTGCATGTGTGTGCGTCGTCCAGGACTAACCTAGCAAAACGCTGGACCGATCAGCAACACATTTCTAAGGAAGTACCTCCTGTAATTTATAATGGATGGAAGTCAACGGTGTTGGATCGTGCTGAAACCTTTCCCAAATATAGAGCTGACTGACGTCATCACTCATGAGGGAGTGAGTCATGGTGGTCAGAGTGGGCTGATAACTTGTCCAATTATGGATGAGGTTTGAGATCCACATGGGAGCCACAATGTCATCAGTCTTCTTTGCATTTTCATGTCATTAATAAAAGGCTTCAGACTTGTCACATTTTTTGACAGTTTTCGAGAATGAAACAAACCATGCTGATGCCTGCTGATTGACAACAAAATGTCAAATGTCAGGCCTGCCTAGTCTACTGTAGCAAGAATGATTAATGATGTTTTAATTTACTGCGAAGATTAAGGGGGTCATCCTGTCAACGAATGATTAACATTGTGCGAGGAGTCAATTCAATTCAGCTCTATGCCGATAGATGAAACTCATTTTTAAATGTTACTGAAGGTGTCAATTCATTCTTGATTGTGTCTGTGCATGACACGCATGCTAATGGGAAATGCAGTGAGGATGCAGGGCGACAGCCTCGGCTGTGAACACGCGACTGCATACTTCCCCACAGTAACCAATTGTGATTTGAATTTAACGACATAAGAGAAAATAATGACCTGAAAAAGAAGTGATGATGAGGAGAAAAAACATTTTTTTGTGAGGGCAGACCTGTAAACATGGCCCTGGCCTATACCAGGCATTCCTAGGCTAATTTGACCTGAAGGATATTCCATCTCAAAGCGGATGTCGTCCAGGCGCGCTCTGAGTTCTTCAGAATCCTCCTCCGCCTGCTCCTCAAACACGTTGATCTGCACCCTCAGCTCGTCGTTCTCGATCAGCCTCACCTCCTGCAGTGACACGGACGGCAGGAGGACGGAGGGAGATGAAGAGGCACATCATCAGGACAGCAGGTGGGAGACAGCGTGTCAGTCAAATAACTAAGTTTAGACAACCAACAGAAAACTTTTTTAGAGTCGGCACTGTGTGTGTGTGTGAGAGAGAGTTCACACGCAGATCAATAAGAAGTTGAGAAGGTGTGTGCACGTGCGCGCACGTGTGTGTGTGTGTGTTCCCTACCGTCAGCTGGTCTTTGAGCCCCAGTCTCAGCAGTTCAGAGCGGATGTGGATCCTGAAGTCTAGCTCCTCTCCTCGACTGATCAGAGCGTTGATGAGCGTAATGCAGCCAGCCTGACAAACACACACAACATAGCACCATATACTACAGAGTGTTGATGAGCGTAATGCAGCCAGCCTGACAAACAAACACAACATAGCACCATATACTACATCAGAGTGTTGATGAGCGTAATGCAGCCAGCCTGACAAACACACACAACTTAGCACCATATACTACATCAGAGTGTTGATGAGCGTAATGCAGCCAGCCTGACAAACAAACACAACATAGCACCATATACTACAAACGGACACGCACCACAGGGAGGCTAGCTTGATGGTGTTGGTGAACACAACAGGTAATGACACCACCACCTTTCAAAGAGGATCGTCCGTGCTATGTTGTTTTTTTAAACATAAAAACTAAAACTAAAAATACCAATTGAAATATTACTGTACTGTAAATATTACAGTCCAGTGACCTCGTATGGAAGTTATAATGTGTGTTTCAGAATTCAGGAGGTGTTTGAGTGTGCGCGTGTGTACCTTTAGAGCGATATTATGTTTGCTCATGCCCGTATTGGATTTTATTGCAACGTTTCGGTCGTCAGACCTTCATCAAGCATGCCTGATGAAGGTCTGACGACCGAAACGTTGCAATAAAATCCAATCTCAAGTGAAGACAGTGTGCGGGATTCTTTTTTCTACTTAAACATAAAAACTAAAACTAAAACTACCAATTGAAATATTACTGTACGTGAATTCAATTTATTGTCTGCTGTGTTGTTGGACGGAGCATTGGACGCTGTGTTGATAAACGATTTGGCATCCATTTTGTGAGGTGGCTAATTCTTTGATTTGAATCATAGCCTGAAATGCTGGTACAGTCCAGTGACCTCGTATGGAAGTCATAATGTGTGTTTCAGAATTCAGGAGGTGTGTGAGTGTGCGTGTGTGTACCTTTAGAGCGATATTATGTTTGCTCATGCCCGTAAGTAGAGGCTGAAATCTCTCGATATCCAGTTTTTCCGCCTCCACTGTTATGGCCTCCAGAACACGTTCATGACTGCAATCACAGAAACACCACCACACAGTTACAGGCTTATAATAATAGGCATTTGTTTGTTTGCTTCATTGGGCAGAGAGAGAGAGTAGCAAATTACACTGCAGCAATTAAAGTTAAATAAGAACCACATTCTTTACTAAATAATATATAAATTCAAAGTATTTGATGCATCCTCTGATCAAATCAAAATGCAAGGATCTCCTTGAAGAAAAAAGACAACTGTCATTAGTCGATTCATCACTTACTGATGTTTATCTCCTTCATTTCTCATCATAATGCTGAAATGGTTTCAAAATATATAATAGAATATAATATAAATGTTCATTTACACCTAATGTCTTTGAACTTTCATGCCAATAATAGCTTGAAGTGAGAGAGAATACACACCACTGGGGAATTACCTCAATTTCACTCTACCTCAGTTCATACTGCTGATTAATATCAAATTCGGCTGAATATGATATTGAATATTCCATTCATCTCAATTTGTTTGCCTGGTCATTAATCACCACTTATTTTTCCCCCCAGTTTCAGTTCTGTCCTCTAACACAAACGTCCTTGCGGCCTCCGAGACAGCCAGCCAGACAGACAGCTAGACGGGCAAGCAGGCAGTCTGACTCAACCTGTTCCAAGGACGAGCTCCAGCATGGTGTCTGCACTGCTGAGTGGGTCACCAGTCGTCCTCTTTAAAGGACTCTGTCCTCTGTAAAGACGGACCGAAGGGGTGAGCGGGAGGTGCCGTCTGCCTGCCCTGACTATCTGGGTAACCATCTGTTCCGAAAGCGCTATCACTGTGGTGCTGTGATCCATTAAGACCCAGCCCACCTGTTAACCTGTTCACAGAAGATTCTCCCCCAAGTTGAATATTATTCTCTACCACGCTACATGCATTGCTTTCCAATGTGTTTTTGAACATCATTACACCAACTCATGACTCTGCAAACCCCTGTTTGCTATATTGAGTGCTACTTTATGATTGTCTGTAGTTTGAGTAATGCGAGTTCAGGAGTGCGACGAGTTTGTGAATTACATTTATTTCCCTGGGACCGTGAACTGTTGGTGATTCAATAAGCATCCCTCTGCAGATGTAACAAGACTGTACGTTACACTGCTTGAATACTCATGGCTGAGATGGTGAACATTGAATTTATAATAAATACACAGAGTAATGTGTACTCTAGTGCCCATGTATGTGAAGCACCATCCATCAGTACTTTGAATTGGATGTAGAAGTTGAGGGGAAACATTAATGAAGCCTTGTCGGTATGACATCCGGAATGAGTCATGGTTTTCTGCTCTTTGAGCTTTGGAGCAGACTTACTCATGTGCACAACAACTGCTGGGGAAGTGGACAAATGAGTCATGGTTTTCTGCTCTCTGAGCTTTGGAGCAGACTTACTCATGTGCACAACAACTGCTGGGGAAGTGGACAAATGAGTCATGGTTTTCTGCTCTCTGAGCTTTGGAGCAGACTTACTCATGTGCACAACAACTGCTGGGGAAGTGGACAAATGAGTCATGGTTTTCTGCTCTCTGAGCTTTGGAGCAGACTTACTCATGTGCACAACAACTGCTGGGGAAGTGGACAAATGAATCATGGTTTCCTGCTCTCTGAGCTTTGGAGCAGACTTACTCATGTGCACAACAACTGCTGGGGAAGTGGACAAATGAGTCATGGCTTTCTGCTCTCTGAGCTTTGGAGCAGACTTACTCATGTGCACAACAACTGCTGGGGAAGTGCAACGGACAAATGAGTCATGTGACGTGGTAAACTGCACTCTTTAACACTAGCGCGTCGGAGCGGTCAGGCTGACCGATTTTGAAATTTTGAAGTGGATTTTCTTTGCCCATGAAGTCCTGAGAAAGTTCCCCTTGCATGACTTTTTCTAAATGTTCGATTCAAACCATCTCTGTTTTTTTTTTCATCTGAAACGTTTTGGAAATATGATTTTAGACATAATTCTACTAAAATGTCTGCTCTTTTGCGGTCCGTGGGACCGCTCTTAGAGCCCTCACCCTTTCTCCCCCACAAGCCGTGCTGTTCACACCTTCCTCCCGGCTGGAGACGGGCATTGTTCAAGCTAATGTGTCATTTGCATTCCAACCTACATGTGGAAGTCCACATGTAGGCAAACTTACATTACAAACTTACATAAACTAAATGTTGTTTTAGATGTTATATTTCTTATATGCGGTTTGCAGAAATAACGATGTCTGACTTTATTTCTCGAAACGGAAAAAGAAATATGTTGACTATACACACCATCTTTAGCATAATTATGTTGGAATAATAAAGTTTATAGCATTGTGACTATGTCGCGCATATTCATTTCATATATCAGCGCATCAAAAATATTTTTACTTTATTTTTCGGAGGGCACGCTAAACGAACAGTGTAAAAATGACATGAATCAATGACATGAATCATTCCAACGCGATAGACCTCCTTCCCTATAATGTATCCCCTCTATATAAAAATGACAATATATAACGCTAATGTCGTATTTATTTTATTGTCTCAATACAAAGATGGACAGTGTAATTGCTGCGCAAGGGTAATTAATTATAGTGACATGTGAGCGCTATATTGAATATATAGCGCTCAGATCGTCACTATAATTATAGTTTGGTAAACTGAAATGAAAAAGAAAATAACTTTTCTGCACGCGACCAGTGGAACTGATTTCCACGCACCACGGCTCTCTTTTTTCTCTCTCTCTCGTGGAGAGGGAGAAAATATCCAAGTAACTGACGGTGAGGTATGCGGAAGTGCATTTTAGATAACGCTGTAGCACTATTTGTGGCGGTGATGCGTCACATGACTTGATCTATCCTATGGTGTATATATAAACCGTGCTGCTGCTACGGATCTCTCTGCTGGCACAATAAATCAAATATATATAAATGACATCGATCATAGGCGGCGGCTAGGCCAGGCTTAGCCTTCCCAACAATTATGCTGGGTATTTTTAAAATATATATAGGCTAATATGTGGCTAGCCGGCCGCTCCCAAACTCCCAACTCCTTTGTCTGTAGCCTAAACTTTTCTGATTTGCACGCACGCACGCACAGCTGTCGCGCATATTCATTTCATATATCAGCGCATCAAAAATATGGTGAAATATGGTGTGTTGACTGACTGGCGTATTGTTTCCACCTATCTATTGAGCATAGCTAAATAAATACATGTTGAAAAATAACTTTGAGTTGTCCTGTCGAGTTGAAACGCTGCCTTGAATTAGTTGGAATGTGACATTTAGAAGACAATGGCAAGTCGTCAACCCCCCGCCACGGGGGGAGAGGTGTGAAGAGATGCAGGGAGAGAGTGGCCAATGGAATTGCACGAAAAACACCGGTCAGCCTGACCGTTAGCCGTCATAGTAGTAGTGATTTTAATTCAGACATGCTAGTGTTAACTAGTACTTACAGGTCGTCTGAGTGATCCAAGATGGAGATGGCGGAGAGTAGCTTGACGGCGTCCGTCATCATGGCCGGCATCCTGGGGTTGATGGCTCGTACCAGCAAAGGAATCCCCTCGGCTGAATCCAGCATGGCTTTCAGCCCATACTGCAGTGGGAGGATGGAGGATGAGAGAGGAGGAGAGGAAGACCACTAAGAATGCCTCTATAATCACTTTTTCACAGCAGGGTACGATAAGGCAGTGGTTCTCAAACTTTTACATGTCAAGGATCCCCAAATGAATATGCATTTGGCCCCCATCAAAAACATATAATATTCTTTGCCGGGGCCCCCATACAAGATTTGTGTCGTTAAAATATTTCAAAAAGTTGTAGATTGGCTATTTTCAAATATCCAATGTATATAGATTTTAACAGATTTTGATGCTATATATATTTTTTAATCTGTGGAACCCCCACAAGCACTACTGCGGACCCCACTTTGGGAGCCATTGCAATAAGTCTTTCCTGGCTCAGAGTGAATTAAATGAGTCCGGCTTAACGAATCATCCACTTTCTTTCTTCCATGTTTGATGTTCCACATTTATCTTGGTGTTAGGTGACTAGTCATGACTATTCATGACTATAAACTAAATACAGATGAGAATGAGAAAACTGAGTTTGTAATCTAAAATTACAATTTTGAACCAAATTAGTAGGGCCAGATTTAGTTTAGGGTGACACCTAGTGGTAAAAATGTATTTCACCCACCAGCAGCACTAGTACAATGACATAATTAATTTGGAACCTAAAGAAACCTATCAATTAATCAAGACATTGAACTAAAAATAAATCTAACCTTAACAGTAAAGATAATTAACAAAATGAATTTAAAAAAACACCTATTGGTTCAAATATGTCAGGTACAGTGAAAACCTGATTTATTGGCAGTTTGGGCCCCGTACCTTATTATTCATGAAGGCTTTGAGACAGCGGATGATTTCATGTTGACACTTTACTCCGTTGTTGCTGGTCAAAGCAGGTAGAGAAGGAATGGAACAGTTAGATATTAGTAACACGTACAATGTACTATCATGGCTATTGACTATTGGTGGTGTGCTTCTCTTACGGGTACTCATCTCTTTCCTCCTGCAGTCTCCTCAGCAGGCTGAGCAGCAGGGCAAGACCCTCATGTCCAAAATTCTGCACCCAGCTGGAAAGTGGACAAAAGGCCACAGTTCACTTTTATTTTATGTACAGTGTTGCAGCAAACAAAACACAGTAGCAAAATGTGCCAGCACATACTGTACAGTCAAACAATCACCAAGCGGAAGATCAGTAGAAAATAAAGTTTACAACACAGGGTAAGAAGAGGTGGACATAATGAAATAAAGTTTACAACACAGGGTAAGAAGAGGTGGACATAATGAAATAAAGTTTACAACACAGGGTAAGAAGAGGTGGACATAATTAAATCAATACAAATGTCCAAAGAGAGGGCATCTAGTGTACAGCTGGAGGGAAGGGGTTCAGCACAGTGGCAAGAGAAGTCATTGGAAGTCTGAGGGTAGAAACATACAGTATGTACAGTACAACTATACTACTAGGCTGTTTGTCAGTTGACTGAAAGGGAATGATTAAGAGGTACAATAGTGGTTAATCAGACTCGTCGCTTTAATCAATAATAATACAATGTATAAATGTAAAGAATAGGAAAAACATGCTTCTCGGTTATTTTCAAAAAAGTAATCATCAATAGAATAATTGTTAAGAATATCGTCGATAGTGTCATGAGCTTTAATGGGTTGACGTTTGAGGTGACAGAAATATCTACAGTTATAGATGCACTGGCATGGCCAAGCCAATGTGTATACCAATCAATTTAGTTTACAGAAGTGCTTTTCAATAGTTAAAATAAATGTTATGTAGTGTGTCATCATTTAAATTATTTAATAGGTCAAACTGATCTATCAGATCAATAATATCAAATGTGCAGGGTGGAGTCTGATCTGAGGCTAAAATGTCTGAGCGTAGGCCATAGGCAATTTACCTATGTTCAAATGACAGAGAGAGGAGTCATCCAGGTAGTAAGCTAAACAGGATGAGAGTGTGCGCAAAAAGGTGTGCGTGCGTGTGTGTGTGTGTGTGTGCGTGCGTGCGTGTGTGCGTGCGTGCGTCACCTGACAGGGTTGTTATTGAGTGAGACTCGTAGTGACTCCAGAACACTCAACAGCTGTGTGTCACGGATATCCGACTTCAACTCCTGGATATACACCATGGCTGACTTGGTACTCTCCTTCTGGTTCTGACCCTAAGACACATAACGTGTGCGCACACACACACACACACACACACACACACACACACACACACACACACACAGGCATGCAGACACGCACACACGCAAGCACACAGATGATCCAAATCATTTGTTACTTGCATTCACAGCTGTTCTGTATTTCTTAGCCAGCTAACAGTATATGCGGGGTAATTTCAACATTGACGATTTGGAGGCAGCAGTTAATCTTAATTTTTAAGGCATTACTTTCTCTGAATGAGACCATTTTACACTCAAGTGAGCGATTTATTATGGCCACCTGTGCTTGCTTCTCCCGGCCCTTTCAGGGGCTTTTTCCATTATACTGCACCTGGTGCTCTCAAAGCATCGTTTACCCTTTCACCAGAAGCTGGTGTTGGGGTGGGAGACAGCTGCTTTTGTTCCTTGGCAGCATTGCTACCATATCTTCTTGATAGCAATTTCGTATACACCGACTCGTTAGAAATCCATTTATTGTCTTAGACTGTATTTCTCAGTCACATAACACTACAGACCTTGGGCTAGACCCCGAAGTAGAGCATTACGGGTTCTATGCAAATAAAGTATATTGTTATTTTATTATTATATTTATATTCCACATGTTGGAGCAGTGTTATACTGCCGTCTTCTCAAGGGAAGCATTTTGTTGCGTGCAACCAAATGGGCCCATAAAGGTCCGTTTAGGGCTGTCACGATTACAAAATGATAATTGTGTTTATGGCATTGAACATTGGAACACATGAATAAAAAATAAATTTCTGTTGGCCTTATAGGCTTCATAATCAAAATTCGAACAGGACAGATAGTCAAATAACTTAAATATAGAAAGTACTGACACTATACATATACATACTGACATACTGAAATAGCAGATGTACAAGCTTACGATGCATGTTGTAAGCTGCCATTTCTGCAATTTCAACATGGAAATGATTATCACGATTCTGCAAAAAATGATCGCGATTATCTCAAATAATTGCAATTAGGCGATTATGTAAAAATCATGCCTAGTATAGGTCTGTTTGGTTCTACTCGATAAATGAACACTCAGGACTTTACTGTGTATTAGCTATACTTGGGAGCAAGTACTGACAGCTTTGGAGGTGTGCAGGTATTGGGAGACCATCTCTCGCTTGATGCCGATGTCTTTGGCTCGCAGTGGCCGCTGCTTCTCCTCGTTCAGGTTCATGTCCACCTGCACAGGAGAAAGGGAGAGAACAGATGAAAAGAGAAACAAAGGGAGAGAGAAAGGGGGGGTGGGAGGATTTGAGCAATTTACTTTTTCGATCAATAGAATAATCAAAAACAGTATGTTTTGTTCATCAACTCGACGTGAAAAGTTCAAATAGATTTTTTATAATTGACCAAATCGATTAGTCTGACTACCCATTTAATTGAATTAAAAACAAAAACTGTGTATAAAATCATATAGAAAATGTCTTAAAAAATATGTGCTGTGAGCTTGTAAATGCGATATCATTTTATTACTTTTCTGACCTTGTTGAATCTTGTAATCGATATTACAATAAAAGTTGGGAATGATTCAACGGACTAATCCATATTACAATAAAAAACAGGAGCAGAAATAAGGTAGAGGAATATAGTCTTCCTGCTATTTTGTGCCGCAGTCGTAACATTTAAAATATAAAATACATAAGCAAACATTGCAAGTCACGTCTCACTGCAGCTCTAGGATCAGTCTGTCGATCACAATATGCATTGCTTCTGCGTTTTGAATGTTGGGGAAATGGATGATTTCCTGCTTTTCTTGTCATAAGGTTAAAAACAGCCTTCACCTGAACACACACGCACTCTAACCAAGAATAACAGAGGGAAACTGGGACCTCTCCTCTGTGCCAGGGCCCCTTTCTTTGCCAAATTACTTTTCTGGTCCATTGTTAGCTTCTGTGCCAATAAACACCACACTGGCCAGTTTCTAAGGCTTGGTAGGACAACAAACTGCATTCACTCGCACAAAAAAACAAACACAATCATTTACAACTAATGGATCGCTGCCTCTTCAGGCCTTTTCAAACAAGGGCAACTGAAGTATTGTTCATAACCAGTGTTCAATGTTGTTTGTCAGTCTTTTGAATACTTTTAATTTAGTTTTTTTTAGTCACTGAAATGTTTTAGTTTTATTCTAGATTTTGACGACAAAATATCATACGATTTTAGTCGACTAAATCTACAGATGATTTAGTTGACTAAAATATATTTGGGCGGGCCTCGATGACGTCGTAATGGCGTCAACTTGGTTGCATGCTGAAAATAGAGTGTTGCAGAACGACGACGGACCAGGAAATAATTCCCTATTCATTTTCCCCATAGACGTCTCAAAAAGTATTTATTTAAAGACGTTTTTCGCCACGGACAAAGCCAGAACTCTTGTTGTGACAAATCATGACAACAAACACAATGTTTTGGGCCAATCAAATAATTAGTAAGAAGAAAACAAAACAAAAAGTGTTGTACCCTGCCTTTTTCTCTTCTTTCTAATTATTTGATCTGCCCAAACATTGTGTTTATTGTCATGATTTGTCACAAGAGTTGGCTTTGTCCACGGCGTAAACGTCTATAAATAAATACTTTTTGAAAAGTCAATGCGGAAAATGAACGGGGAATTATTTCCTGGGCCCTTGCCGGGGACTGCGGCGCTCTATAGCCTTAGTTAATAGTCTTAGTTTTAATCATCATGGGTTAGTTTGTATTTATTCAGATTCAGATTTTGAATAGTAATCGTAATCAGCCAATGCTCTAAACCAGTGGTTTAGAGCCAAAACTAAAGACCCAAAACTACAAAAGTATAAAAAATATTGTGTTATTGTTGGATAAGATTTAGTCCACAATTCCATGCTGTATTGATGTTGGTACAGTACCATTAGGAGAGAGAACAGGTACATTATCAAAATTATTTTACATTCTCTAATTGTGTAGACTTCTTGAAAATTAAGTAATGAAGATCTTTAACAATAATGTAACTAGAGTAAAATGAAACCAAATGGACCCGTACAGGTCCATTTGGCTTCATGTTATGCTCAAGAGTCCATTTGGTTACCAACTCTCCATCATTTAGCTGGGGACCACCTGGAACCCCCTCAAGGACCACTGCTTGAAAACCACTGCTCTAAACATATGGCTGAAAACACACACACACACACACACACACACACACACACACACACACACACACACACACACACACACACACACACACACACACACACACACACACACACACACACACACACACACACACACACACACACACACACACACACACACACACACACACACACACACACACACACACACACACACACACACACACACACACACACACACACACAGTCGTCTCTCACCAGCATCTGCTCAAACAGCTCCAGGACGTATTCGTCACTGTGGTCGTGCAGCATGGCACTCTGGGCGTTGATCTCATAGGTGGACGACGAGGAGTGGCGCTGACTGGGCGCAGAGGTGGCAGAGCCCATCTTCTCCTTGTCCTTCTTCATCCTCATGCTGGTGAAACGCTCCAGCTGGATCAGCATGGAGGCAGAGAGGGCATAGGTCAGAGAGAGGAGAGACCAGCAATGGTCAGAGGAGAGACCAGCAATGGTCAGAGGAGAGACGAGCAATGGTGAACAAAGTTTAGTTGGGTACCAATCCCTAATCACCGTCACAATAAATAAATAAATTCAATTAAATACTATGCATGATGAATTGAAATAAGCTGGGGTAATTGAGCATAACTAACAGGGTTTTGTGAAAATGTTTTTTTGTTAAGTTGTACTGTAAGAAAGTTGATAAGGGACAAACATGGTGAAATGACGGACATCAGCTTGAGGTCACCATTGGCAGAAAGAACATAGGCAACATGCAGCTTGAAGTAAGCACTGAAGTGATTGCCTTTTACAAGGACTTAATGGCCTTTGTTAATGTGCTGTCAATATTTGATTTAAATGCCTATGTAGATCGCTGGCAATGGTAAAACCGTAACATTGTAACTTCAGGCACACTAGGCAAATATTGATGCGGCTTCATTCCATTCAGATTTTATGGACATGATAAGCCCTCAATATGTGTCTTAGTCGCAGTGCATTGTCCGCTGTGCATCCGCTTCCTGCAAATCACTTCCTTTACAGGTTGGACACATGTAAGCTTAGTTAAGCTAATATGTGCCAAGTATGTGATGGCGTCAGTGAGTGTGCATCTCCCAAGCATGCACTTCCCGGCTTGTGCGGTATCATTACCACACAATACAAAGCAAGTTGTTATAGTGAGTGAGGTTAAGTTAGTGTGACAGACAGTGACATGAAGGGACGTTAGTGTGTTGGGTTTGTTGAACACATACACAGAACATATTATAAGCAACGGTGCACAAGGAGGGACACAGCTGTGCACGCCATAACCAACCTACCTCGTCAGGAATCAGCCGTTTGAGTTTCTGGATGGGATGCGGGAGAAGGGGGAAAAAAGGCCACAGAATAGAGAAGAGAAAAGAAGAGAAGGGGAAAACGGTGATGGGAGGGAAAACGGATAAAGGGAGAGAAGAATTAATTAAACAGAAATCAATCAGAAGGGTGGAGTGAGCCCAGGGATCTGTCACTGATTGATGGCAGGACATAGAGAATGTCAGGTAGATAGATCACTCACACTAGTCGACCACTTCATTAAAAAACAACACATCTACAGCACCAAAGCGGGTCAGTAAAGGACATGTATCTATATTAGCCTGAGGCCAGTCTATGTTAACACAAATAGCACAGTTAATTAACAGTTTGAGAAGGTAATGGCTGAATGAAAAGTGACCTATAAGTATTAAATCATTACAGTCCACTGAGTCCAGGCAGGTAGGGAGAAAACCATCCAGACAATTCAAATTGCACATCATGGCCACTAGGTGTCATACTGCACCCAATAATGTCATACTGAACCCTAAGCATCTATAATGACACATTATGAACACTGGGAGGTACAGGTTCACACATGCTCAAACATTAAGGTAAAGTACAGTAAAACATAGCCAGTAGTACCTGAGATCCATGATGTTGGTGATTATTTTATTTGAATAATCATTGAAACAGACCCTTGTAACAATAAGTTAATGATAACAGAACTTGGGGATTTGTTTAAAAAAGGTCATATTGTGTGCAGTGTTAGGTTTTGTGAAGTGATCAAGTGTTTGCCTCGTATTCAAATTTGAAAGACGAGCCGCGGCCACTGCACCCAGCCCAGCAGCCCTCACGGTCTCATGATAAGACTTAGACTACAATGACTGACAGCTAAGATGTCATGAAGGGCCGACCTCAACCAGTGAATGAGTGCAACTGTTGGTCAGCAATTAACGTTTACCGCAATAAAAATAAATCAGATAAATAAATAAAAAATAAATTGTAATTGTCTGACTCTGAACTGAGTGGTGCTGTGTGTGTGTGTGTGTGTAGTGACACCTTGGTGACAGTGTGCAATTTCCGTACTCAAGTGGACACACACAGTGTCACACACACACACACACACACAGTGTCACACACACGAGCGCTGCGGCTAGCACCATTCAAAAACGCTCACAATATTGTATCGCAGAGATTTTAATGTATAATGAAATTGTCCTGCGTCACACACAGAGGTCTCGTGCACGCATTCCGCCTGGGTGACAGCAGACTGATGGGCGGGCGCTGGCGCTTTGGAATGGAGGGTCAGATCAACATATCCGCCTGGGTGACAGCAGACAGCTGGGTGAGCACTGGTGCTTTGGCATGGGGGGGTAAGATCTTAATTTTCGGGCTGCCGGGCACGGCTGCACTAAATAGCTTTGGGGCAGGCCCGTCTAGAGTTTAAATGGACAGGTATCAGTCAAAAGGGAGACATCGAAGAGGAAGGATGGATGGGGAAGGATCATATGGAATGTCAGAACAGGTCAGCTCCATATATGGAGATCTAAGGGTTTGAGGTTTGAGGTCAGAGTAGAGTTGCTGGCCAATATTGATGACATCAGGGATCTCCATATATAGGCTTAATATTGATGACATCAGGGATCTCCATCCATGATGATGTCACGTGCCCAACCAACACACTGATGGTCGCAATAAAACAAACTAGAAAAGAGGTTGGTACACTTATTTCACTCTGCACAAATCGATTCACCAAATTAGCAGATCAGAGTTGCATTTTAACGTGTTGTGAGCTTGTAGATAGCGAACATTCCCCTCAGAATAGGGACTGAGGGTAAAAGTGCCGTGGTTAACTAAAGTGGCATTTAAAGTTTTAAGCATATTTATATTACCGTGATAATAATCACAATTATGTCATTTTTCACATACAGTACGTCCCATCCCGAGATGGGAGTGACAATGGACCAAATGGGGAAATGGTGACCTAAAGATTAGAGGAGCATGATTGTGGCCGGTAGTTTTCTGGGGGGATTTTGGCAATAAAAAAAATAAAGAGTAAAAACTTTAGCAATAGTAGTAGATGTTTAATAGCCTATACTGACACATATTTAATGCTTCATGATGCACGTAAAAACTATACCTGTTGTTGGAACAGCCCACAGTATGAGTAAATCTACAGTGTTTCATTGGCCTATGAAGGAGACCCAACACCGCCACGTTTGTATGAAAGCTACCCGTGGGGACTAGGGATGGACATCAGCATTCTTGCTAAATATGGTGTATTTACATTACATCATGTATTTATTTATTGTTCATTAATATGCGCTGTTCCATCCAAATAAACAAATAGGGTATAGTACCCATCTACCAACTTTACCACCAGATCTTGTAACTACTAACTATGTACAGTAGCTCTTACATCTTGCTTCTCACTATTATTTGTGTGCATTGCTCCCAACTTTGGAGTCCCAAGACAATATACTTATTCACAAACAATCCGAGCTAGACACAAAAAAGAAAGCAATTGTACATTGTTAGCTGCAAACATTAGGGGAATTCCACAGATAACAGAGGGACATTCTAATTTGGTTAACAAATATGAAGTCAACGCTAATTTAATTCAGGGAGTTGGCACGGTGAGGTGGAGAAAAACACAGCTGTTATGGAGAGTATCCTAAACTTACATTATTCATCCCCTCTCACTTTATGCGGCCAAACCATAGTGACACTGACACACCAGAAAACACTCAATGGGTCTAAAGACCACTTGTTCTCTAAGATTAGAATTGGGATATATGGGATATTGGATTAAAAGTAAAAAGGAGTACATTATCACAGTATTTCCAAAATTCCAAGTGTCATTAGTTGTTGCCAGGTTTGACATTCCAAAAGTGTTTGTAACACAAGGCACTCTACACCTTACACAGCACCATGGACAGCTCACTATAGGCTAATGATATTTGCAATTCTAAACAAAAACTAAAAACACATACAGTATGTAAATATGAGACAGAATAACTAATATCCTTTTATTTTCATCTCAACCAGGCGATTCTGCACTTAACTCATGCACATACATAAATACATTATTGTAACAAGATTTTGAGGACCCCCTCGAATACTAGATGCTGCATCTCAAGGGGCTTATCCTCTAGTTACATTTCAAAATAAATAAATTAAACAGAATGTGACAAACTGGACTACAGATGTAAACTTTACTTGTCATATTGAATTGTTACTGCTCCATATCAGGGGTAAGGGGTTCTAAACCTTTTGGGCTGGGGACCCCCAAAGATACTTTGACCATGTCTTGCGACGCGACTCACTGTGGGAATTTATTGGAGACAGTTTCAGATCGACACTTGAGAGTACTTTTCATCACAATACATATAATCCTTGTCTGGGGCAAATATGATAAAAAGAAAGAGCAACTTCAATTTAGCCGATTCAAAGGATACAAAGTGGATTTTGCATGGCCATGCCCCAAACTAAATTTAAACCAGACAGTAGTCACTCAGAGTCAGACTATCCAGTTAGTATATATTAGATTTAGATATTCATCAAAACATCACATGGGCATTGGGCAAGGATGACATTCAAGTGCAAAAGTATCTCTCTCCATTGGAAAGGCTCAAATCACAGACCAGAGATTTTTTGCTGGCGGAATACCTGTACCCAACTGTTTCAGAAATGCCAATAAAGAGCTTGCTATGGTATGTGATGCAAAGCTCAAAGACACACAGTAGTTTTTTTTTTTTAAGAAAAAAAAGGATACTATAATGTACATGGATCAACAGCACCTTGTTGGCAGGAAGAATCTAGTTGTGGTTCTTTGAGTTTGGCATACTCCCAAGACTCATGTTTCCTTTACTTACTACTAGTATGAGATCCCTATCAAGAAAGTGGGAGATTTGGACTCTCAGTCTCAGCCTCCAAAAATACTTTTGGTGTTTTTAGTTCACCTCAAAAAATACCAACAGTCCGTGCACTGTGTGCAGGATGTTATGTACAGTCAGTGAATGCAGGCCTTGGAAAATGTATACTTCACAAACAAAAATAAAATAATATCTCAAATAACAAAAGTAAGACATGCAAAAACAATACTGTGAGGCAAAAGGTGAAATATCATAAAAACAACCCCAGTTACTGCATAATATGTCTATACCCTTCCAGAAAGGGTCCTGGCAGGTGGCAGCTCTCGCACCCTGGCTGTCCTCAATAGCTAAACCGTCCTTCCTGACATTTCCAGCCTCCCTTACAGTATATACCAGGTCAGACCAACAATGATTAGTAATTGGTATCCATTAAGTCAAACGTAACGCCTGTTCTTTGAATATTACGAGGAAGATATTCACTGATGGGAGAGCGATCCATAGGCGAATATTGAGCGAGTAATATGATAAAAGAGCTAGCCAGAACTCTCCTCCAAATCTCTCTTGTTCCTTCTGAATGCATGTCCTCCTTACAGTCTCAAGTCGAGACCCTTACCACCCTTCACTTAGCTAATCTACCTGTATACGTTTTTCTCTCTTGATTCGATGCAGGTCTAGGTGACCATGACCACCCACATTCTTCATTCCCATTACTTCCCCTCTAATCCATCCATTCTTACAATTTCCTGAACCTTTACACAGGCACCTTAGAAAACAGATGCATGCAGGTTTGTAACAACCACGTCCATTATAGCCCCATTTCACTGCAATCATAGATCTGGGAGAACAAGATAAGACTTGAAAGTCAAGGTGGGTGTGGCTCCTATAAGAGAACACACTCTAGGTAATGTATGTGCATTCTATGGCCGTGGCATTCAGCTGATAATGGCCACTGCCGGTGCTCTTTTCAAAGTAGTGCACAGAATGTCTTATCAGCGCTACTGTTCATGCGCAAATGTCAAAGTAATGGACTCATTGTCCCGAATGTCCACCCTGCGCCAGGCGCACTCCTCCGTACACACAGATGCACGTGGTCAAGCACAGGCCATACAGCAGACAGGCAACAAACAAACACACTAATGAATGCAAATTTTCAGACAAATAAAAAATGCAAACACACCCACATGTGCAATGTGCATGTGTATTGTGTATGCATATCCCATACTCATGCATGGTATTGGGCACGCACACACGCACACACACACACAAATTGTGTCTGTGATTTTACCATGCAGGTGTCATTGAATGAGACCTCCTGTATTTCTCGTGTCTCACTCTGGTGACTTTGGTGTATCCATCCATCTACATTCTACAATAAAAAAATGACTGACTGTCGCAGTTGGACAAGCTAATTGGCTGCAGGGGGGTAGATGGACGAGAGGCCTCCTACTAAATAATAATAATAATAATAACACTTTATTTATATAGCACCTTTCAAATTTGCATTACAAAGTGCTTTACAACAACAAACAAAATATACAGCAGAAGACATTTCAATAGAAAACAAAAGCAGGAAAAATATATATACTAAAATATTTGATTGGCAGTGAAAGCTAATCTATAAAAGTGTGTTTTTAAAAAAGGGATTTAAAAGAGGACACTGATTCAGCACGCTTGATATGTAAGGCCAGTGTGTTCCAAAGTATTGGCGCTATGGTGCTGAAAGCCTGGTCTCCTTTGGACTTTAGCCGACAAATTTGAGGGTTAAGAAGGTCATTGGATGAGGATCTCAGGGAGCGGGTTGGGACATAGGGGGAGATTAGATCGGCGATGTAGGGTGGAGCGAGACCGGACCTGGCCTTGAATATGGTGAGAAGGAGTTTGAAATTGATTCTGAAGGAGATTGGGAGCCAGTGCAGGGACGCTAGAACGGGGGTGATATGGTCAAATTTCCTGGAGCCAGTTAACAGATACAGAACACACACATGCTGATACTATGGGCCCTTCGAGCCCGTGAAGCGGCACAGTGGATTGTGTGGGGGTAATCACACAATAATGAAGCCAACTGCCTCTTCACAGAAGGAAAACGGCATCTAAAAATGATAGAACTGTCATCTGTTTTTCGGGATATGCCTTCCGCTGTCTTTGTGGTTTCCTAGTTCTCTCTTTAAAAGCAGTTTCCCTCTTAACACTAGGATGTCTGAAAAAAATGCACTACTAATATGACGGCTAACGGTCAGGCTGACCGGTGTTTTTCGTGCTATTTGATTGGCCATTGTCTCCCCCACTGTCTAATGATCTTCACACCTCTCTCTGCACCCGTTGACGGCTTGCCATTGTCTTCTAAATGTTACATTCCAACGAATTCATTGCTCAGACGAAATACGACATTAGTTATATATTGTCATTTTATATAGAGGGGGAAACATCGATGTAATTAATATATATTTGATTGATTGTGCCAAAAAAAGGAAAGAGCTGTGCGTGCGTGCAAATCAGAAAAGTTTAGGCTACAGACAAAGGAGTTGGGAGTTTGGGATCGGCTAGCCTTCTATATAATGCTGCGCACATATTAGCCTATATATATTTAAAAAATACCCAGCATAATTTTTGGGAAGGCTAAGCCTGGCCTAGCCTTACATACCCGCCGCCTATGATCGATGTCATTTATATATATTTGATTTATTGTGCCAGCAGAAAGGTCCGTAGCAGCAGCACGGTTACCATAGGATAGATCAAGTCATGTGACGCATCACCGCCACAAATAGTGCTACAGCGTTATCTAAAATGCACTTCCGCATACCTCACCGTCAGTTACTTGGATATTTTCTCCCTCTCCACGAGAGAGGGAGAGAGAGAGAGGGAGAGAGAAAAAAAGAGAGCCGTGATGCGTGGAAATCAGTTCCACTGGTCGCGTGCAGAAAAGTTTACAGACGAAGGACGGACAGAACTGTTCTTCTTACTGACAAAACATTTAGAAGTTCGGGACGTCTATCGGGTTGGACTGATTTCAAACACTGTCATTTTTATTTGGCATCGCGCTGATTCGCGCATCGGCGAACATTCTCGCTCCAAGGAAATGTCGGTCGGGTCAAACAGACCATGCTATAAACTTTATTATTCCAGGATAATTGATTCATTTTTATCATCGCCACCTTACATAATTATGCTATAAAGATGGCGTGTATAGTCAACATGGATTTATATCTATTGAGCTATGCGTTTGGTTGAAACAATACGCCAGTCAGTCAATACACCATATTTCACCATATTTTTGATGCGCTGATATATGAAATGAATATGCGCGACATAGTCACAATGCTATAAACTTTATTATTCCAACATAATTATGCTAAAGATGGCGTGTATAGTCAACATGTATTTATATCTATTGAGCTATGCGCTTGGTGGAAACAATACCACACACCATATTTCTTTTTCCGTTTCGAGAAATAAAGTCAGACATCGTTATTTCTGCAAACCGCATATAACAAATATAACATCTAAAACAACATTTAGTTTATGTAAGTTTGTAATGTAAGTTTGCCTACATGTGGAAGGCTAGTTGGAATGCAAATGACACATTAGCTTGAACAATGCCCGTCTCCAGCCGGGAGGGAGGTGTGAAAAGCACTGCTTGTGGGGGAGAAAGGGTGAGGGCTCTAAGAGCGGTCCCACGGACCGAAAAAGAGCAGACATTTTAGTAGAATTATGTCTAAAATCATATTTCCAAAACGTTTCAGATGAAAAAAAAAACAGAGATGGTTTGAATCGAACATTTAGAAAAAGTCATGCAAGGGGAACTTTCTCAGGACTTCATGGGCAAAGAAAATCCACTTCAAAATTTCAAAATCGGTCAGCCTGACCGCTCCGACGCGCTAGTGTTAAAGCTACAATTCTGAATGTATTTGAATGAATACAATATTATTTGAACAAATCTGTAAAGGTAGAGTATGTTAATAGAACCAAAAAATGGCCATGTCCAATTCAAGCTTTGATATGTCCAGAGGCAGAATGCAGTCTGCCGTGTGTGTGTGTTGGTTCTGGTATGTGTGTACAGTACAGTAAGTATAATCTTCTGTTATTCAGACTTCCAGGCTAACTTTTCACATTGGTTGTTGTTGCAATGAAATAGTATTGCCAATAGCTTAATATGTTTATAATGTATTAATGTAAGTCTTGCTTAATGTAAGTCGCTCTGGATTAAGAGCGTCTGCTAAATGCGTCTGCTAAATGCCTAAATTGTAAATTGTAAATTGTATTAACTTGCCAAAAAGTACAGATTTACACTGACCTGAAATGTCACACACTGACCTGTCACGCACTGACATAAAATAGCCAACATAAGCTGTCAACGCATGGCGGCTACGACACATCGTGAGCTTCTGATTCTACGGTTAACCGTTTAACCGAATATGTTTTGTATACCAAGTAATATCTGTAAAAATATATATAATTGTCTGCATGACAACCATTTACTTTTCCACCTGTCCACTTCTAGTAATCAATAAAATTAATGTTATTTAGCCCTGTAGGCACAGCACACAGAACAAACACCAGGCAGCCACAGAAGTAGTAACTGCACAGTCAACACACTACCACTCTTCTTATACTGTACGTTGTGTGTGTGCGGCAGCCTGTAGGAACATTTTTATTGAACGTTGTGCGAGCCCGAGGCAGCCATGGGATATAAAACGTATAACTGCTCGTGTGACGTGTCGCTGTTATACCGCATTTGGTTACCTATCAAATTCTGTTAATGTCCCATCGCGTCCTGCCATCACTGCAATAAGGGTAGCCGGTCACAGAATCGGACACTAGGCCTGTCACAATTATTACATAGTCGTCTAATCGCAATTATTTGAAATAATCACAATTATTTGAGATAATCACAATTATTTTGTCATAATCGTCATAAATGTTTCCATGTCGAAAGATGTTCATACATTTAAAAAAAAAAAAGCTGAAATAGCAGATCTACAAGCTTACAACAATTTGTAAAGCACAAAATGTATAAAAGTTATTTGTCATATCTGCCCCGTGGACTTTATTACGAAGCCTGAACGGTTTCTAATGCCAAAAACACAAATCGTAAATCGCAATTATTTGTGTGACAAGACTAGTTGTATTAATGGGATGTGCTCTAGTGAAGGGAATCACCATGCTGCTTGTTGAGTTTTCATCAGGGAATGGGGAAGGTCAAGGTGACCTTAGATATACTGTATAAGGAAAATAAGTAACTTTGCACACTTGAGGAACTGAAGGTTCAGCATGACAATTGACAAGCCATGACTGCTGTGGAATTTTCAACAATGGCCAGGTTTACATGTAGGCCGTGCTGCGAGGTCCCTTTTCGTTTGGTTTCGTTCCCGCGTCTTAAAATAAAAATACATTATTATTATTATTAACTGTAGTAACAGTACAAACCCAGGCCTTTTTGGCTAACCAGCCAAAGTGGATAGTAGATTTTGAAGAAAAAAAACTACCAAACAGAAAATATGTGAATCTTCACTGGCTGCTCACATTTTGATTTGTTTATGAATCACTTGAAAATTATCCGATTGCATCTCAGTTTTACTGCACTTTTCAACCGTTAGTACCGTCAGATACATATTTTGAACTCCATTTGCATTTAAAGTGCGTGTAATCATTTTCCTTCAAATATAAATATCTTTACATTCAATTAAATTGTAAAACAAAATAAATAAATGCTATAACTAAGCCTACAATAGCAATTGTGAAAATGTTCGGGCCTTAAAAACAAAACTTGAATTATTTGGCAGTGTATACAACTTTATAAGTGTGCTGCAGAGTAACTTAAAGATGTACATGTGAACTTAAGCCTTGTTATATGACAGTATCACTCAATGACAATAGTTGATTTACACACTCAGTGTGTCACATAGCGTGTAGATCTGTTGAGTGCTTGCAACTAGCATGATGATCATCATTTCACATCGTCAAATTATTAATAGAGGATTTGACTGTAGTAAGAGACCAATTGGTATGGCAATCCACCAATTCAATTTTTGTAGACATTTTGTGTGCAAATCAATGGAAATTTGTGCCATAGTAGGCGACATCCTCAGGGGAATATTAAGGTGCACACACACAGCACATTCCACGGCAATCAATCCACTATTATTCAGCATACTGTATCCTAGACAGACGGACCAATAGACGGACAGGCAGATGGGCCAACAAAGCCATCATTCGAGCCTATATTCTATTTCTCGAAGTCCCTCAGTCTCAGCTAATTTAACTTAATCTTCATATTTCCGTTTTGCCTTAATCTTCTCCTTTTAGCTCCAAAGATTTCCTTTTTTCCTCTTTGTTCTCTCTTCACACTCTCTCCTTGCTTCTCTTTCTAAACGTTCCTTTCTTCTTGGACTCCCCCTTGCTACTGTAGGCAGCTCATTAGTATTATATAATAGTGCCACAAAGACTACTTTAGTCCAGTGACTGCATGGGTCACCCTGGCAACAATACAGATATATTTATGGAAACAAGCAGAAAGGAAGCAAATGACTTCACTAATGGGTGTGTCTACAAAAGGATAGGGAGTATTTGAATGGGGTGTGTGTGTGTGTGTGTGTGTGTGTGTGTGTGTGTGTGTGTGTGTGTGTGTGTGTGTGTGTGTGTGTGTGTGTGTGTGTGTGTGTGTGTGTGTGTGTGTGTGTGTGTGTGTGTGCACGTTTCTTTAAACTTGTATTTTTGCAAGCATTGTAAAGGCAAGGAGTATTCAAAAACCTCTTTATCTTGAGGCCCATCTATCTGGACAGTTGACACCTTGACGTTCAATTCTTTCTCAGACAAAGCATCCTCTAACTGAGCCTAAGAGTGACTTACACAAATATATTTTAACAAATGACACCGTGCTCACAACAACACAACCTGTGTTGATATCTGTGCTTACAATGTTGCCATGGATACGCACAGGCAGTGCTGTGCTCCAGTGAATGTTGGGTGAAGATGTCATGGTTAGGGTGGAAACGCCCATGTTAGGCCATGTGGCTTCCTGTTCACACAGCTGCAAAGGAAGTTGACAGCAGTGCTGAGACCTATCTCACACACACACACATTTCCCACCCAAAATGAATTATCCAACTATAGCTGAAAAGGTCACGACAAAGAGACACAACAGGAGTTCTTTCCCAGAGGCTATCAGAGCCCTCACGATGACAAAACAAAACATAACAGACCAGGCAAAACAAAACTGCAAGGACTTCAATCTGTAAACACAGCCTTCTGTTCAAAACATAACGTAACAAAAACACTCTCTTGTCCATTCATTTTATGTACACTCTCCATTGCTGCTACGTTTTATCTCTACTTGTCCTTATGTTGCATGCTTGCTGCCTTTATGTCTATTTTATAGGATTTAGAAAAGAACCCCTTCACTCCTCCTCCTATCTCTCTGACAATAAATTCTGAAGGCAGCAGTAAACTTTACAGTCCTCAGACCAGGGCTGTTTGACCTTGACCGTGTTCGAAAAACAGAGGAAAGCCAGCAAGGAGCTAGAAGGGAGATGTCCCCGATGAACACAAGCTGGCTGCTGACACATGCTATGTTAGTTGCCACAACTCAAAGCATCAAGAAGTCCGGAAGAACAACAGAGAGCACGAGAGAGAGAGCGAGAGCGAGAGCGAGAGCGAGAGCGAGAGCGAGAGCGAGAGCGAGAGAGAGAACTAACTAAGTAATGAAGGTATGGACTGGGAGACAGTCAGCAAAGTGTGAGGAATGAGTCATACTTTCATCTACTGTAGGTTGTGCAGAAGTGGATCCCTTGGCTTAAGTTATCATCACCACACACACACACACAGCTACAGTAACCAGTCTGTCTCCAGTAAGTCCTTTATGCCAAATTAGACCCCTTCCTTTTTTCACATTCTATTCTTCTCTGAGATGCACTTCTTCACGCTCCTGTAGGCCTCGCCAACCCCACTGACTGACTGTGATTTTGAGTGGATGACGTCTGTGGCTGTGTACCTACTGTCTATGTGCCACGCATGTGGCTGCGCATGACATGTTTATAACGGTTATGAGTGTGTCAGTCCAAATGCTGAACTCTCTCTTTCTCTCTCTCTCCCCTCTCCCCCTCCCCCCCTTCAATGGAGTGAATCCCCATCTAGCCCCCATGCCCACCTAAATATTCCCAAGACAAGTGCCATAAAAAATAGAGGCAGATACAGTCAGGTCTGTCTGATGCCTCCATGTTTGCATGCCTCCCCTGTCCGTCTCTTCTGAGCTGTCCATCTACTTCTATATGCCAGTATCCCTCTGTCTGACAGTGTGCTTGTGTGCCAGTCTGCACATTCTGCTAGTCGTCTCCCTGTTCTCAGTGTGCTGTGCATAAAATTCTCCAATGTTGTCCAACTGTGAACAAAATAATACAAGAAAGCACGTGCAGATTTTCATGGAACTGGGTGGAAAACGCTCAGTAGGGAGCCCAAAGAAATTAGAAACTTTTGGGCTGAAAACGACAGATGATAATGCTCTGCTCAAGGGTCAAAATTGCATCATTGGCTATGTCGATGAAATGGATAAATGCTATTTGTTATTTCAGTAAATAAAGACAAAATGTACAACGTGAATGTACCTGTAAATATGTGACATACTGAACTGATATATATAGTATACACATGAAAATAACTTCAGTCATAACGCCCAGCTCCGCCACCCACCCAGACACAGTCACACACAGTCACACACACGCTCCATTTCCCTTCATGATCAAAACTGTGACAACATATTAAAGCAATTCATCCCTGCCACCCCAGCCTGATTGTATTGAATTGGCTGCTTCCCTGGTGACTAGCACTAGCCCAGAATATGGTCGCATTGGGATGCAGGGGTTGACACTAACGGTTTGCCCGCTTGCCCGGGGCAAGTCAAAAAAATGGTCGGGCAGGTGAAGGTTGCTACCGGCTTGCCTGATCGGGCAAGTGTGCATTTTGAGTGAACGTCTTAGTTTAGTTGGCTATATAAACATTTACACAACATGATATATATGTCTTGAATGTGATCATTGCTCGCCGCCTCTTCCCCTGCTTTCTATCTCTCTCCCAAGCAACCCCCCCGCTGCCACCACCACCACCACACACACTGTAGCGTGTAGCTCTACTAGCACGCATGAAGCTATGAGAGAGCGCCCGGCTCATGAGCCCCCCAAAACAGGCCAGCAGCCTGGGGAAAAGGTCAAAAATACTACGGACACAGTCACAGAGAGGAAAAAGTGACGATAGAAAAAGTAAATGAGTCAGAACGACTCAAATCGAGTTTCCATGGCTGCTACTACAGCACCGTCCTTCTCTGCAAAGTTTTGCCGTGCCTTCCCCAGCTTTCTGACCGGTATGTTCAGTCGGTAAACAATCTAAACATGGCAATCATGACGACGCCATAACCCGCTTCGCGAGTCGCCAATAAAGTTCTGCCCGAGCAACACTATGCGGCGATGCTGCGTCGTACGGCGGTGTCGCGCCTCGAATGTTGCATGCATGCTTCACAACGCTTGGGATGCGATGCGCCGTGAGCTTGTGTGTGGATCAGCTGTTTTCGGCACACAGTGTGCACAGTGCACACATCAATATACATTGCCTGCCAATTGTCAACAATACCATCACTGGTTGGTTTATTGTGTTTTCAGAACGTCGTTGTTTAATGGTTGCCAGTCATTCAACACTCATCTCACGCTGATACTGATAGTATGCTAATGGATGTGTGAAAGTGGAACCTCCAGTAATGAGGTGTCCTCCCAATGGAAGAACAACTAGGAAGAGAGCTACCTCTAATGTTAAAATAAACCTCGTATTGTTAAAATAAAATATAGTATTTACATAACTTGATTGTTTACTGTAGCCTATTGTGACTGTGACTTAAAAAAAAACATAGTTTTCAAAGTTTTCAACTGGGAAAGGAAACGTTGCAAGCATGCAAGTAGAAAGTAAAAAATACGTTAAAATAAACAGTAATGCAAAATGTAGGCCTACAATATATTTTGGGGGGCAAGTGGCCATGAGCTGAGGGCAAGTGGAACATGACCTTTACTTGCCCGACGGGCAAGTGCCTCTGAGACCTTAGTGTCAACCCCTGGGGTGTGTGCTCTATAGCAACAGGTTTTGCACCCGTCATCACAGATATGCTCACTGGCACCCTGCCTGTGAGTGGGTGTGCAATTGTTCTCCTCCATTGCTCATGCATGCCCTTATGCTGCGTTCACACATGCAGGCAGATACAAAGATACAGTCTACCATTCATTTTCAATGGAAGCCAGCGACATGAAGATACAAAGATACATCCAATATTTCATTTGCAGCTGCTGCAAAAGCTACAACAGCTAGTACAAAGCTACAAAATTTGGGCTAGTTTCAAGTCGACTTCAGCTACAAAGTTACATATACGATGTATATCTTTGAATCTTTTACATCTGCCAGTGTGAACGCAGCATTACTCTCCAAAACCCACTATGTGCCCAGACACAGTCTAAAGACATGTCCAATCCATCCCTGGCTCTCCTTCCTGACAGCTGTGGTCCATTTGTACACTCTCATGGCCCTATCTTGTGCCACCCCTACCCCTAAACTTATTTGCCATTTTTTACCATTTTGAAAAACCTTTTAAAATAGTTCAACTAGTCGATCTAAATCGACACATTGTGAGCTTGTAGATCGGCTATTTGAACTATTTTAAAAGATTTTTCAAAATAGTAAAAAATGGCAAATAAGTTTAGGGATAGTGGTGGCGCAAGATATTGTCCTCAGAGTTAAACCAACAATCATGACTTAACTCTGTGGCCCCTTTTCCACCGGTTGGGAACCGGTTCAGTTCTTTTTGGTTCTTAGTCCATGAGCCAGAGCTCCAAAATTGGAATGAATCGAGTGTGCAAAACCATACCTACTGTATATTAAATAGTTTTCACCATGAAACTTCCCCAGTTGATTACTTAAACAAAGACAATGATTTATTGTTTTCCAAATCTTAAAATTTTAAATATGCAAATTAGGCATTCTAGGAAAATATGCAAACAATATATATATATATGAAAAAGCTACTACTGTGGAAGGGTTATCATATATTAATTTACTTATATTGATCCTATAAACAATTTAATATAAGTATAGTTTTGCCCACTCGATTCATAATTAACGTTCCAATTTTGGAGGTCTGGCTCATGGACTAAAAACTGGTTCTGAACTGAACCGGTTCCCAACCGGTGGAAAGGGGGTCTGTGTGTGCAGATAGAGACTGACAAGGGGCAGGGGAGATTACTAAGAACTCACTCTCTTTGTGTCAACAGAGTAAGACTGTATGCTCATGCTCATTGCTGCCCCCACTCTAAGAGCCACAGCATTTTCTCAATTTCTAAAACCTGTGAATAGAAGAAAAAAGCCAGTTAAAAAGACAGAGTGAGGGAAGGACAGAGAGCTTGTCATTACTTAGTCAAAAGTAAAGCCAGATTTATATTTATTTGCACACCAAAAATAGCTGATCTAGCTCACAACACATCACAGTGCAACAAGTATAGCAACTTAAGCCTGGCCTAGAGGCAGCGAAGGTCCAGATGCCTGATCACTCGCTGTCAATCACCAGTTTGCAGCATACAACACGAGAGGACAAGATACACAGATGCCTACTGTCAAACACAAATGTACAGAGTTCAGACAAGCACATGCACACAAAAGGTCATACACCAAAGGTCTCCAGAATGTGTGCAAAGGTAACAATAGCAGGAACTCAGAGAAGATAATGAATTTATGACTAAAGGCCAAGATCATGCCTGTAATAAAGAGTACGTTATTTTGGGGGAATGGGCAAGATTACGATTCACAACCTTATCACAATTCTTTTATATTGTAGAGTTAAAGACAATTTTGCAAGTTACCAACACTAACTTGCAAGATTTGAAAATTACTGAAAACGTTACTTGCTTTTTTCAGTTACTAGCAGATTTGCAAGTTACTGAACAAGTTACTTATCTCTGTAAAATATAATATATTGCTACAAGGTAACAAATCCTACGATAAATGCGCCACGTCTCTGTCTGCGTGCGTCTGTGTGTGTACGGTTGTAATGCACGTGACTTGAGAACCGTTTGCCCCGCCGACTTCAAATTCGACACACGTGTTCCACACCACCACAGGGAGTGCAGTGCCCGGTATCGAATCGGTCGGACCCACGGTTCTCCAGAACCACCACAAAAGGCTCTGGTCAGGCTCTGCCAGTGGGCCTAATGAGCCAAAGTCCCCTCACCTGTGCAATTTCCAGCCTCTGCCTCAGCCAATTGATTGCCATGGCAACCCCACACCTGCAAATTGATTACTGAACCACTCCACTTTTCACAGTAAGTTTGTACTCTTCAGACACAGGCAGACCGGCAGATACAGAGATCTCCATGAGGGACACAGACAGACAACAGTTAAAACGGGTGCCATGACAAGTTGACAACGGGTATTATTAGGTTCCCAAGTTGCATCATTCTCAAGTAGGCCGATGGCTGACGGGCACGTACAGGTCTAGTGATAAGAAGAAGAAGAAGAATGAATTGCATAATGAAGTGCTTACTCAAAGCGCTTTACAATAGTCCATTCATTCATACATTGGGAGGTGAAGCGGTGAACAGTCAACGCCAGCATCCTCACTTCCCACACACCAATAGAGCTCCGAAGTCTGACGTCACTTTCAGTAGAGGTCGTCAATCTCCAGGTTCATGTATTTGTTTATTTGCATTGAGATCCCCAAACGGCGATTTTAGGTCGCTTCATATAAGAACTGTGTTTGAAAAATAAACCGACCACCTCGGCGTTTCTGTCAGGGGAGTGGCTGTGCGTCGTTAATGATGTCCATTCATATTTGATACAGCCAGTTTCTAGAGAAAATGGAATTAATGTGACCACAAAAGCCTAGAAACTACATATGAATGCAATGTCGCTGAGCATATACGTCACGCCCAGCTGTCAACATATTGCGTTCCTGAGATTCCTCGTTGACGTAAGCTCAGCTGGTGGTGACTCGACTCGTACTAACCACGATACATTATATATCAATAAAATAAAAATAAAAATAAACGTAATTAACGTTCAGTTTCTGTTGTGCGACGGGCTGCGGGCAGAAGCAGCCTACCCGGAAATTAGTCTCTGGGTTGTTTGGCTCGTTTCTAACGCTTATTTTGTTACTCTTTGGGTATATTTGTACATTTCCACCTTCAGTCGATGCTTCATATCCATATGAGTGAAAAGGCCCGGGTGATCGGTTTATTTTTCAAACACAGTTCTTATATGAGGCGATCTAAAATCCCCCTATGGAGAGTACAATGCTTATAAAAAGATACATGAACCATGGCGCTCACTGCCCTCTACTGGTAGTAGAGGGCAGTGACGTCAGGACTTCGGTGCTCTATGGTGGCAACCACTGGGAGCAATTACAGTTCAGACTCTTGCTCAAGGGCACTTCAACACCAACTCTGGGGGAGCCCGGGATCGAATTGGGAACCCGGCCGCGGTTGCAATCTGGCTGTTCTACCATAACATGAAATTAACATAGTTCCCCAGGGTGTCCACTCCCGAGTCCCCTACTGACCAAAATGACTGAATGTTAGGATCACAATCCATCACGGTTTATTATCGTCATATCACACACCCCTAGCATGGGCAAAATCTGTCCCTACTGTATATTTGTTCTAAATTCACACAGGAAGTAGATCTTTCTGAATCAATGGCAGTAAGGCCACATAATTTAATGATGCCCTGAATAGACTGTGTGTGTGTGTGTGTGTGTGTGTGTGTGTGTGTGTGTGTGTGTGTGTGTGTGTGTGTGTGTGTGTGTGTGGACTATAAGTGAAATAAGGGTTAAGTTCAGGGCTCCAGCGTGCGACCAATAGTCGCATATGGTACTAAATGCATTCTATTCTTGCTCATTCCGCCGAGTCTCACCTCTCTCTCTCGCTCCCTCTCTGCCTGCCTGCCTGAGTGCCTGTCTGTCTGCACCGGTCTGCAGTGCACGCGAGTCACGTACAACGCAGCGGCTGCACGCTCACTGATCAACCCCAAAAAACAAAACAAAGATTTCAGCAACAATCAGCTGTGCACTACTGCAATTAAGTTTCACTGGAGCGCGCAGTGCACACATTTTACAATGATGATGCTCGCGCTGAATCCACGGAGACAGCAGACACAGAACATATGGGGGACTGCCTCGTCCCCAAACACGGTAAACGTGTTGTTTGATTCAACATAGAGTGCCACCGAAAAATAGCTTCCAATAGTTTGTTATTTTGCGTTGTACACACGCGCTGTGTGCAGGCATGATCGCCTCAGCCAACAAACATCTCCCACGTGAAACCTAGTATATTCTTCGTCGTACGACGTGTTGCATGCTGAAAATAGCAGATTTACAAGCTCACAACGCGTCGTGTCCACCACACGTTGTGAGCTTGTAGATCAGCTATTTTCAGCACATGGAAATATGCAGAGACGTTCAGAAACTTTTCCCTTCACAATAAAAGCACATCAGCTTTCACATTGGGGGCTTCGTTGGGGCTTCATTCCATATAAAGAAAAGACAGGAGCAAACTAGCAAAGTGGGCAAGGATTATGAATTGGGTGGCATTTCACATTGCAAAATGGTGCAGGAAGAGTAGGCACGTAAACATGGTGCAGACCTGCCAACCTTGGGATATTTACATGAGTACCACTATGTGCGGCGTGGCAAATCCAGTGTCTGCGCTTTGCCCGGGCGCAGCAATTCTTTGTGGTGGGGGGTCTCCCTTTTTGGGGAAGGGGGGGATGTTATATAGAACATTTCACACCAGAAATGTAGTACATTGCACTAATGGAGAATTATAATTATACTGTTTTACTGTTTAGATTTATAAATCTCTCTGTGGCTCTGGGCCCAGCTACATCTCAGACATGCTGAAGCAGAAGCCATATGAACCCCCTAGAATCCTTAGGTCATCTGGGGCTAGCGAAGCAGCATTTCACTACTATGCACCACAATTTCACAAACCTGGAACAATATTCCAGACGACCAGACCATTAGGGAATTCCCAAATATACCTGCTTTTAAGTCAAATTTAAAAACATGTATTAAACATTGCTTGCTCACAATGATGTCTGTCTGTGTCAACTAGGTCTTGCCTGGGCTTTACATGAGCTGTACTTGTGTGTGAAAGGTGCTATATAGTTATACCCTATTGGCCTGAATGGTAAATAAAATTGCCTTGCTCAGACTGAGTAAATATATAGTCTATCAATAAATATAAGTGTAAATGTCAAAACACAGTCTGTCAGTCTAAAAATAAAGACTTTCTGAATGAAACATACATCAATGATCATGTTGCCTAAATAAAAACATTTATGTGCATGATTTACTAATAATAATCTAATTTTCAATTACATATCACACATTGCAGACATTAACCCAGAGGTTCCCAACAACTGGTATGTGTACCTGTGCTGGCATGCTGGACATGTCCCACTGGTACGTGAGAAGGGAATCCAAAGTTTTTCCGACTGTGAATCTATAACCGTGCGTCACCAGGATCAATGATATGTACAACAACAATGATATAACATTATGTTGTGATATAATAATATGAAGAGGGAATCTTGAAAAAACAAGAAAGTGGCCGCACACGGCAATAGCCAGAGTGCAAATACTTTATTGGTAAACTGCGTCAGGAATCATTCCCTGATGAAGGCTTAACCACGAAAACGTTGGATGCATTTGTCTTAACCTGCTGCGTCCTAATAAAGTATTGGAACTCTGGCTATTGGCATGTGGGGCCACTTTCTTATTTTTTCAAGATTCCCTCTTCAAGTTCTCTCCCGTGGGCCGGCACCGCTAAAAAAGGACTTGTGTTATCATCCTTGTGCACACACCCCCCCCCAACCATGCCAGACCGCGAACATTTTATGAACTGTCAGCCGGGCCGTGGTAATAGAAAGGAACCCATGATGATTAACCCATTAAAAACTGAGGCTGATTCTACAAATGAAGGGATTATAAATGGCCACTGGCCCAGAAGTACTATTTAGCAGAATTAGTAAAATTCACAGCTAGGGTGATTTAGGTTAAATCAATGCCAACTGGAAATGTGAATGACTTATTTTTTGTTAGTTAGCTCTCCTGTGTACCGCATCTTTCAAGGTAGACAAGGGTAACAAGGGTTTATATTTTTCTATGATAAAAAAAAACCCAAATGACAAAAATTAGTAAACAATGGGTAAGGTGTGAATTGGTGACCTATGGTAAATGTCAAAATGTCAACAATGATCGATTTAGTGTTCAACTTGGAGATGCATTGCTGCCAGTGACATAACCTAGCACCGTTCGTCCCCCCCTGCCAAACTTTGCACACACACATATATATAGGAGAGGGTGCACCTTGATGGTGTCTACCAACTATTGTTTATTGGCAACCAGAGCTGAGCGTAGCAGTGTACACACTCAGACCTGTACTCTACCACAAGAGACTACACAATTTCTGCTCACCCCACACATACACATTCTCTGTGCTACCCTCAACACATTTACAGCCTACACACACACATACACAGCTGATATGCACGCATTGTTGATTTCCTCTGGTGATGACTGCAACATTCTGCCTCAGTGGAGACAGAGTCAGCGTTATGACACACACAACAAAACCAGCTGGTCACTGTCTGTCACACATGACTCAGTCCTAGATAATAACCCCCTGCTGAAAAGGAAAGGGACCCAGAGAGAGAGTAAAATGACAGAAAGACAGAGAACGTGAAACTTAAACAACTACTTCAACATAGTCCTCACTAATGCTCATTATAAGATGGCACCATTTCAGTCTACTCACTCTGTGTCTCAAAGGAGGGCTGTGGAAAGTTCTGAAACATTCCTAACCGTGTCATTTTTTGACAGTTTCTGAACTGTTCACAGCCATCCTTTGAGGCACAGAGCAGAGCAAAAGACAGAAATGGTGCTACTGTATCTTATAATAAGCATTAGCGAGGGCCAATTATTTAAGATGGGTGAAATGTGGTCCTTTAAGACCGCAAAAGCAAGAGACCAGAGAAAAAGAGTGAAGTGACTAGAAAGTTACTGTGTTCTAGTGTAAAAATGCATCAATCATAAGGTCTCAACTACATGAATTTAGATTTTTAATAGTAAGTTGACAGGAAATGGGGGGAGAGAGATGGGAAGTGACACGCAGCAAATGCCGCCGGGAACGGGAGACATTGTTGAAAGTGAATTCTGATGTCATTAGCAAACTTAGCTGAAGCTGACTGGCAGCTGACTGAGACCGACTACCAGTGTTCAGAGCTGTAGTGTTACTGTACACTCATTGTTGCTTAAAAAATAAAGATGTCACTATCCTCAGTGTTGCTTACCTAAAAGAACAGATCTACAAGATAACAATGTGTTGTATAACACACATGTATAAATTAAATTTACAAGCTAACATCTACATGCTTGCGGGAAAGCTACACTGCCGTGCGACATCATGCTCTGTCGTCGAGTATACACTAGTATGCATAATGGTGGGAGGACCCCATTGAACCCCCCCCCCCCCCCCCGACTCTTTTGAGAACCAGTTGTTTGTGTACTATGTATTTTCCTTTAATTAGATTAAAAATAAAATCACAATGTATCATCTTGCAATATCCCAATATATTGAATTGTAAAAGACCCCTGTATCGTGATAGGTATATCGCCAGCTTCTGGCCAATATACAGCCCTAGTGTTTGTTTATATAGACCAATACGCATTCAGAGACGGGTCCCCTGGTCGCAGTCAACGTATTTCCTGTAGGCAGAGACAAGATATCTGTGGGGTACACAGTCAGCTCTTCTACTACATTGAATGGGAAAGTGACTGATGTTAGTCTTCTCAAACATTAATCTTTTACCTGCTTTTTACTAACACTAACTTTACAAAGATGCCCAGAACATCGTGATGAACCTGTGTATTTTATGGCTGTTCCAACAGTAGTGGCACAATTCAACTTAGGAGAGAAACAGAATGTCAAATACGAGTGCCCGCCCAAATTTCGTTGTACATTTAGTAGTATAATTATGGCACCGCTCAGCGGCCCCGCGGTGGCTGAGAGGAAGCAGTGAAAGGTCCTGAACCACTGCTGAGCGGTGCCGTAATTACTAAATGCGCAACGATCTTCTTGTATTTGACTGACTGGTCTCACACTCACACTCACACACACACTCACACACACACACACACACACACACACACACACACACACACACACACAGCTGTGATCAACCATTCAAAAGGTCAAAAGCACTCGCCATCCACCAGGGCTCCATCATCGACATGCCCTGCACTCCCCCTTTCCCTTTTGAAAAGGGGGCCAGCCCTACTGTCATTCCTCAGTCTCACTGCTCCTCTCTTCACTTCACCTCTGTCCATCCATCTCTGTCTGTCTATGCCTGGGGCTCTGTCTGCCCCTGCGTGTCCTCCAACGGGTGCACTTCAGGATATACATGCTCTGGATTATAAATCCACCCAAACCCAAAGTAGGGATGGGCGATATGGACTTTCTATGCGAATCAGTGAGGCTACAAGGTGAACAGCATCCAAATAAAGTTAAACAGTATTCCGTCTTCCTGCAAATGTTTTTCCACCTTGGAATTTCCTACTTGTTTCTAATCACCTACATTTAAAATCAAAAGTCAGAGTTAAGAATCTGAGAGAGATGTAGACGACATCGAAACGTCAACTGATGACATCAAAACGTCATGTAATTGACATCGAAATGTCATATGCAGTTGACATCGAAATGTCCACCTGAACCTTAAAATTATCCTATATTCAAAATGGCTAATGGGAGGTAAGGCTAAATTGGTTGGATCGGTGGTGTGACATAGGTATGAAGACTACGTGTGAGAGGGCTATGCAGTATGCAGCCCTAACCTCTAGTCAATAAAAATGACTAGAGGTCTCTGTCTGTCTGTCTGTCTGTCTGTCATTAGCAGGCAACATTGCAGCACTATCTCTCTCTCTGTTTCTGGCACAACAGCACCACTTTTGCCCCTACTGCTACTCATAGTCACATAGGTTAAAGTCACATAGGTTAACACGGACATTGTTGTTCCTTGGAGTGGTTGCACCACTCAAAAAGCTTAAATGTCTGAGTTACTCTAGTGTCCTCTCCTTGTTCGCTCCCAATTATATTTTTTGGTTGCAAAGATTAGATTTCGGGAACATATGCGACCAATTACGAGCCCTGTTCATTGTGTATTTCCGAACGCTCCTTCTATTTACAAGGAGAAACCAAACAGTGTTGTCTGTTGTGTTGTCCGTCTGTCTCTGTATTGATTTTGCAGATACACAAAACAATCAACGTTGTTCATGGTACTTTTTTCAATTATGGGCCAAATCAAGAAGGGATAAACGAGAAAGTTTAATTATTTATATATTTACTAAACTTAACTTTTGTCCAACCATCACTAAACATGGGTATATTTTACCCAATGTAATATATTCCACAAAAAATATTTCTCATCAAAATATATTGAATACATGGCAACTTGAGGTACTCTTCTTTAATATTTTATCATGACTTTTCACCAAAAAACAAAATCATTCATAGGGGGCCAAAATCAGTGAAAAATGTGGGTATTATTTTAAAAATATTTCTAAAATAATAATGGAAAAAATACAATTAAAAAGTCCATTGTGGGTATATGGGATCACTCTGTCACTAAACTCGGGTGAAATTCACCCGAACACCTGCCTGTAGAAACAAACAGGGATGTGGGCAGGGAAACAAACCTATACCTTCTATGATGTCACTAAGCATCATGAAGGTACTGAAAGACCAGTGGTGTGCCGTCAGGGCCAGCAAGGCCTTCTCTGCTGGCCCTGCACTTGCCTGATGCAGACATTTATATTTAATAATAAATATTTATTTTTCGAAAATATATTGTATTTATTTTGCTGCCATCATTGCCCTGTCTCTCATTCAGACAGGCTGGATGCACTGCTTCCATTCTGTGCAGGTAGAACAGCACTTGTTTTTTTTTAACCAATGAGATTATTTCCTTGTGTTGTCTCCGGGTAAAAAGCCGTCAGGCCTTCAGAATCCCCAGTGAATCCCCTTGCTGTTGAAATGAATGGGAGCGATATAAAGATCGACAGGTTCCTTAGCCAATCAGATTTCGAGGTTGCCCTGCTGGGCGTTATCTTTCAAGTGCCAGGGTACTCTAGCTGGCCTTTGATGACGTTAGCGTCTTGCCTGTATCCCATCGCCGGGGAAAAAAATTGTCCAATGAGAAAAGAGAACTGGTGTTTAAAAGTTTCTGCACGAGTTCCCATCTATGGGTTGGGTTGACTGAGATAGCTAAATTAACAGATTTAACTCACAAACAAACACGGAAAACGGCTGAAGGAGGAGAAGAAACAGATTTAGTGGTGGATTTACAGTCAAAAACTTTTTCGAGAAGGAAGGACTTTTTAAGAAAAGCTTGCAGGGTCGACCATGGTATGATGCAGGCAGCCATGGTAAGGATCTTTACATAATATTTATATACACATGCGATCGCGATGCGACACAGTTTATTGATGATTGATCGTTTTATAGGCTATGGTTGTGGACTTGTGGTTGTTGTTCGTGCTGACAGACTTGTGTGGCCAAATCTCAAGTGGCTGTGCGCTGCGAAGCTCAAGCTGTGTGCTGCGTGTGTGTGCTGTGTGTGTGCTGCGTGTGTGTGTGTGTGTGTGTGCTGCGTGTGTGTGTGTGTGTGTGTGCTGCATGTGCTGCGTGTGTGTGTGTGTGCTGCGTGTGTGTGTGCTGCGTGTGTACGTGCGTGCGCTGCGTGTGTGCGCACGTGCATGCACTGCGTGTGTTTACTATAGTCCCCGGTGCAGCTTGGCTGGGATGTCTGACAGAGAGCCTGAGTGTGGTTCAGTTCCACTTATTTTTTGCGTGCTTTCGTGTTGTATGACATGAACATATGACAGGTGTTGTTATGTAACGCTGTTGCCAGTGTTGAAGGCCTGCTTCATTTTGGCACCGCCCGCCACTGTGAAAGACCCAGCCATGCACCTCAGATATCAGCAACATTATAAAAATGTTAGTAATAATAATTATTAGCAATTAGTAATAATAAGTTTAGTGTTCTAGGGTTAAAGCATTTTGTATTTATCTATGTGCATATGAGCGGAGGTGACGGAACACCTTCTTAATTAAGCCTTGGGGGAGGGGCTTTGTAGAGACAGACATAAATGTTCCTGGAGAGAGGGAAAGGAAGCACGTGAGGATCAGTCTCTGCCACAGTGCTTCCAGACACTCCTCCTGCATTCACGTTGACTGATTATAATCAGTCAAGATTATAATTGTGAAAATAAATAAAGAGACATTTTTAATGATTAAACAAAAATAATTGTGATTAGCTCGCATAATTGCGATCGGCCTACAGTAATGCTTATGGTGCAAAATTTCCTCCGTCAACATCATAACATGTGCACACACACACACAATTTCATGGATGTCAGTCCTGTCGACTCCTGTGTTGTTTACATGCAGAGTGTACGCGCATTGCACAGAAAGATTAGCAGAGGCTGACACTGACAGCATAATCCTAATTAAGTCCAAAGCACAGACGGCTAATAACACACGCTCACAGACCATCTAACCATCCATGTCTTTTGACAATCAGATGACGCGTCTCTGGCTATTCAAGCTGCACACTTACTTACACTACGGTTGTTGCTTTGCTGTGATATCAAAGACAGCACAACTATAAGTGTGGGGTTTGCCCTCTCATTGTTTGGTCCTGATGCATGTCCTGGGTGGTACTAACAGCTAGGCCATCAAGCAGCAGTTAAAAGTATTATTGACGACCGTATTGGAGCCAAAGAGACTGCTTCAAGATTTAATGATCCAGGGAAGGAAATTCATTCGCCAAATGCTGTTTAATAAAGTACTAGTCTGTGACCACAACAGTATGCATCAGTGAATGATCTCTGTGTTAAGAATGCAATGTCTCAGTAGACCCACGGCCAGTTTGAACATCAGATTTTGCCATGGGTCTTGTGTTTCCAAGTAAAAAATAATAATAAAAAAGACACACACATATATATATATATATATATATATATATAGTCCTCTGTATTTTTTATTTTTTTTAAGTCTAATATTTTGCTTAACTGATTCCCAGCCAAGTCTAAATTCATTTTTTGAGCAGTGCCATGAACTCCCATGAGTGACGGAGTCTGAGCACGACCCATTGACCTCTGCAGCTGATTGGGGTCGCATTCCGGTGTGTTCATTGCAACTTATGTATGCGGACACATGCGATTGGTTACATGGGCACATTTCCTAATAATGGTGACTCAACCAGTCAATCCGGTACACTTTCCCTTGAAATTCTTAAGGTGCGTTCAGATGGTTAGAGCTGCGCAATTACATACAAAGTCAATGCAAAGACGAGAAGTTGCGCGAGCGCTGTGAACGGGCGCGGCACGACCTGGCGCAGCACAAACGGGACGAACCGAGGCAAATATTTAAATTCATGTCTGACCGCACCTTTACTCCCTTTTCTGTGGAAGTTCCTGTGGAAGACATCCAACTTCCCAGTAAATGATAACACTGACGTGTCATCATAAATCACCGGGTAATTTCATGCACACAACTAGTTTCTCAACTAGTGATCGATAAAAACAAATCTTCAATTTCCTAAATGCATGGTCAGGGACCATGCAATACCTTCACGGACCACCAGTGGTCCACGGAACACATTCAGACACATTCCAGGATGACAACATCATAGTCTTCCTCAATTCCTGTCATTATTTTTGGAAGGACTGTTGCAAAGAATAACATCACTTTAAGGAAATAAAACCTCGCGTTTCAAACATAGAACACCTATATGTGTTGTGATAACGTTCAATCCAGGAACACCTCTGTTTTGCTATTTACAGTACTATAGCAACTTGTTTTGTTTTATAATCAAAACATTTCCAAAAAATTACGTGAGGATTTAGAAGGAATTTTTTTGAATTGGCCTCATGTCTAAGTGGGTAAATCTTTGCATAGATTGTTTACAAGAACAGCCCCTCTCTACTGACGTGGAGCACTTTGTTTGAACTGTTGTGTTAAAACTGTTGTGTTAAAACTAAAGCCACAAGTCAACAGAATACATCAGCTTGGTTACCCGTTGCACTGAAGCATTATGTCAATTTCATTAGAGCTGTGTATGAATCGGCGGTTAAGCGCACCCGGTTTTCTGTAGATCAAGTACTTAGTGGACAGACACCAAAACAAATCCGCCAAGCCACAGGCTCAGCAGCCCCTCCTCATCGCAGTCCCACCAAAGGTACTTTCACACCCTTCGTTTAAGGTTTAGTGTGTGCGCTTGGTGGCGGGGGGAGGGGGGGATTGGAAAGGGAGTGAGGCAGTGAAAAAGACCCACACTAGCTGAAAGCAAAAGAGAGGAGAGAAATGGAGCATGTCCCTTCATGACCCTTGCCTTACTACCATATCCAATTATGTCATCAAGACCCCACACACATACAGTAACAACCTACATGTTTAGTGAAAAGGCAATTTAGACCAAGTAACCACCACCTAAGCTTAGGGCTGAATGATTGTGACAATATTTCTAATTGCGATTTTTCTGACGGATTTATTTGTGATTAGTTTTTTTTTTTTTTTTTTTCTTACCCACGATTTTGTAACCCATTATTTCACCCAGTGTCAATTATCTAATGTAATCCTAGGCGCTACACTACACCCCATGCTTCCTTCTATGCAGGAGGAGTCCAAGCTGCTTCTTTTTACCTGACAGGGGAGAGATTCCCTGGCCGGACGTAGCGCGTGGAAGGAACACGTTATTCCGACCAGTTCCTTTCCCCTCCATCAGGCGTGAGCTGAGGTACGGTGGTGAATGGCTATGGGTATATGGCTTATTTTTTTATAAGGTTTTATGGCGATTTCTTTATTATAATTTACTATAGTCCTACTAGACCCCAGGAAATTACATCTGGCGACATAAGATCATGGGATCTATTGATTGTGAAGGGGGAGGTGACAAACGGACATATTGAGCCTACAACAGTACAACACAGTATGGCATGCCCCTAGTACAGTTTCTCAATTGCCAATATTGTCATTGATGCTTGTGGATTGGCTGGTTTTGGTGATTTGCTGCAGTGTTGTCAGACTCGCTGCCGTTGCATATTATGATTATAATAGATCATAATAAATTGCAGGCTTTGTGCTTCACTAATTCATGGTTTCAAATCGCAATGCCGATTTTGGTTTGAAAACCATTCATCGTTCACCACTGTACCTCAGCTCACGCCTCATGGGTCATTTAAATGCCCATTGCCCAGTTGCACCATAGAAAAACACAATTGACTTCATGCCTCTGCATGACTCAGAATAGGCTACATTTTCTGCGTTGCACAGGGTAGGCAACCACATCCACACAACACATAATCCTGTGAGTCCTCAGTCTGAGACATGCTAGACAGCTCAATGACAAGCTCAACAGTGGCTTTCATCAAGCACATACACTGGCATCGAGTTGCCAATTGTAAATACTGCCAGATGCTGAAAGAGAAGTTCATGGTGTTGATACCAGCAGTAACCAACACGTTTTACAATATGACTTAGCCTACATGGGCTATAGAACTTCAACTCAATATCACAAATGATTATGTCAACCTTTTACCTTGATTACTCAACAATTCATTTGTTTTCATCTTTTATTTTATACTGCCCTAAGATTTCTCTTGCACTTAGAAGTGCAGAATTGGAACACATCGCATGCATACAAAAAGTCAAATGATGGCAGCTATATCAGCCAATGTAATGGTCGAGCTCTACCTTTTATAAAATTATACATGACTGATCGACAGTAAATTTACCACACACACACACACACACACACACACACACACACACACACACACACACACACACACACACACACACACACACACACACACACACACACACACACACACACACACACACACACACACACACACACACACACACACACACACACACACACACACACACACACACACACACACACAGTGCATTGGGAACAAGGTATACAGTGAGTGTTGTGCTAATCTGTTAAACAAACAGTGTTGGACTGAGCCGTTCTCAGGGCCAAGGCCTTTGCTGTATTAGAAGAGGGGTCACAGAGGTCATACTCCAATCCACACAGATCAGACCAACACTATGATGGGAGGCTCAAGAGTGTGTGTTTGTGGTGCGTGCGTGCGTGCGTGAGTACGCAGGGGATGAGAGTTAAACAAACTGTAGTAGCCTGCAATTTTGACGAGTTACACGAGTGAATTGATGTAGTAGAACAGCTTCCCTCCAAATAACGAGTTACTTTTGCCTTGTTTAATTTGCGTTTTAAGACTTACTGGGTTTCCATCAGACAGAGTGGGATAGAGTGGGATGATGTCATTGGAAAAATGGATGTTCAGTAGATCAGTAGAATTAGGCCGGTTAGATATTGTTGTGCAACGAAGCCATGGCCAGAGGGACGCTCCGAAGAGAGAGAGAGAGAGAGAGAGAGAGAGAGAGAGAGAGAGAGAGAGAGAGAGAGAGAGGGGGGGGGGGGGGGGGGGGGGGGGCTTTGGTGGAACTGTTCTTTTTAGGTACTCATGTACTTTAATGTGAAAATGTTGGCAGGTCTGCATTCTGCAAATGTATTAATTTATCAACTTTTTCCACCAGGATAAGCCATGTATTCTACATTAATTTTTCAATCACAAGTTAACATTCTGGAATTGTCATATGATTTTTTTTATATGACCTTTAGCATTGAACTTTGGCAGAGGCATTTGTGCTAGAATTTTCCCATCGTACCAGGTAAGGAAGGCCATCCTGGTAGTATCTCCAGTCTCTTTTTTTGGTTTGAACTCAAATTCATTAGCCGCCAGCCCTCCACTGATAAGAGTGTGTTCTGCATTGCAACAAGATAGCATACTGCACTAACCTCATGGTAATAAACATTTGTCTCCGACAGGGAGTATGTGTGTGTGTGTGTGCGAGTGAGTGTGCACGCTTTAACATATTTAGAGGCCCCACTGGTATGTCCTGGTACAATAGATAGATGGAAAGTAAGGGAAGAGGAGCACAGAGGAGGTAATAGTCAAATCATCGAAATGAGGAAGAACAGGGCAGCATCCTGTTGCTGTTTCTACAGAACTTCCTCCAAATTTGAGAAATACATCAATACATCTCAGTGGATGTTTTACTAAAGGCAGAAAAGAAAACTATAAAGGCTCTCCAGAACTCACTCTCTCCCTCTGTGCGTGCGCATACTAAAATACAACCAGTAAAACGCCCCAAGGGCGAGAAGCGTGTGCACGCCGTGCACGCATCGTGACGGCAGACTGCTGGCCGAGCGCTGGTGCTTTGGCATGGGGGGTTAGATCAACATATGGAATTAATTCTGTACTGGCCATATATGGAGCGTGTCTTGAGTGTACAGGGTTTGATGAGGTCAGATCAACATATGGAATGTCAGACCAGGTCAGCTCCATATATGGAGATCTAATAGTGGCAGCGGGGGCAGTGTCTTGAGTGCACACTACAGGGTTTTTTTCCCTATATTTTTTATCCCACGATTTTGCAACCCATGTTTTTCACCCAGTGTCAATTATCTAATGTAATCCTGGGCGCTACACTTACTCTGACCAACCTAGGGGGGTAGCGGACTGATCTCATGCTTCCTTCTATGCATGAGGAGTCCAAGCTGCTTCTTTTCACCTGGCAGGGGGGAGTTTCCCCGGGCGGACGTAACACGTGGAAGGAACACATTATTCTGACCAGTTCCTTTCCGAAGTTTATTTTGCCGTAAAAAAACTTGCATGTATTGTTTTTCTTTGCGACAGTACACCAACCCCTCCCCCCGCACATGTGCAGGGACCGTGACATAGGTGGGGTTTTTTGCCTCGAGCATAATGAAAGAAAGGCACCTATACAAGTAAAGGTCAACATTTTTCTTTCAAAAACGATGAAAGGTAGATAATACTAGAGTGTTTGAATAGAACAAAATGTTTTATTGTAAATAATAAAAATAAATAACATTTTTTTCTAAATCATTTCAGGCCATTATTATTGTGGTAATTCAACATTATAGTATCATTAGAAGTACAAGCCATGACAATGAAATTGAATTGGAGAAAAAAGGGGGTAAAATAAGTGGTTACTCAACAAAAATAAAAAGTACTCGTATTGTGAGTACTAAAAATTAAGTACTTCTGAAAAAATGGCATCGGAACAACCCTACTGTGCTGCAAATAACTATTTTACCCTCAAAAACTGTGTATGTAACATTTATATGTTTTTATAAAGTTTGTCTGTAATTTGTAAGAAAATAACGTTAAGTAAAAGCAAGAAGATGGAAAACAAGACATTATACAGCAGCACCCCAGAAACCCCTTCGGATCTGATGCGACTAGATGCATCTTCCCACAGTTTATACTGTAAATGCGGGCTGCCGAGCCCAGCAGGTGTCTACATATAGTAAACACAAACTTGATATTTGGCTACAACAGCTAGTTTTGAAGTTGAAAAACAGGTAAGCACAACACAGGTGGTGAAACAAGTCCATAAAGTATTTAATCCCACGATGCGAGACTGAAAAAGAACAAATGAAGAATCTAATCTGGACGGAGCCGTTATAAAGAGAATGTGGAAATGACTGGAGGAATGCAGGTTCCTCCACAGTGCCTGAACCCGTAACAGGCGGAGAATATTCAATAGCTGAGAGAGCATCATATGCACACACAGGCACTTGTTCAAAGTTCTCTGCTGTGGGTGGGACGCTGCTCCTCAGGCAAAGAGGAAGCTCACTACTACAAATCAAAGACTGAGTCATGCACTGTTCTCTGCATTGTCAATGCCACCCATAACCACATTCCAAGAAGTATGCACTGGAGCATGGCAAGCTTACAGTATGTAATCTTGTGTACAAATATAATTAGTCAGATAAGACTCGTCAACTTACTACAGTACATGGTTCCGCTGGTCCTCCAATAGGCCAGCGAACAATGCCTCGAATCGTGAAGGCTTGTATATCTGTTCTTTTTTTTTTACACTAGACACTAATGATTTTGTCTGCTGACAGTACGACAACTTAAATAATTCTCCAACTACTTGGATTCTGGAACATGATCTGTGCACTTGCTGACTCAATAGTCTGAGTCTCCCAGTGAGATGCGCTTGACTTAATTTGTTTGATTAGTCCACTAAATGGAATGCAGTGGTGCACACGTCTCATGCTACAGATAGACACAACAGGTGCAAGCAGGAGCAATGAAGGATAGAAACATTACCTACCCAGACAATGACAGTATATGACACATAGTAATTCATTCATTCCTTCATTCATTCCTTCACCAGTGCCACGATGCTCACATGCTCATATTTAACTTATATAAGGACAAAGATTCCCGGGCCGTGAACCGAAGTAAACAGCGGTCAGTGCTGACATTTTTACCACTGAAAAAAAAGTGCTGACATTTTTACCACTGAGCTAATAGAGCCTGCCTGATTGACCTTCAGCCAAGCAGCACCGATTGTCAACAAGTCGTGTGTCAAACCCACGGCACAGGATCTAAATATCTCAATAGAAGAGCAGGGAGAGCCAGTTGAATTGTATTATTATATTATATTTATATATTATATATTATTATATTATATTCCTATATTGTCATACCGATTACAGATTGGACAAAAAATGTATTACGATACAATCCATTCCAAGCACTGTACAATATGATTATTCCATTCACCAAGTACTGTATAATGTGTGTGCACATTGAATATCACACCTAGTGAGTGACTGATACACTGTGGGATTGGTGATTCCTACCTTTGAGACAGCTCTAAGGTAGTGAGACGATGTAGAGCTGCCTGTGTTATAAAAAGGCCTGGGCTAAGAGAGAAACACAAATTATCCTACACTAAATACAGACAGAAATTACAACATGTGGCACTCACCTCTATCCTAGTGTAAAATAAGAGTCACCTACGTGTAAAAATGTAAAGGGTGACCCGGAACAAAATAATCTACCACCTCCCCTATTTTTAGGATTAACCGTTTCCGTACATAGGACGTCGCCACACGTCCTAGGGGTCCCAATCGACGCGTACATCAGACGTGTGAGGATGTCCTAGCGCATCCTCAATGATACGGGGCGAGATAAGAATATTCAGTTCGCCTTTCGGCTACCGTATGCTACACTCTAGGCAATTGTTAGTTTACCATTGACTTAGCCGTTAGCACGGTGGAAAGAATGACTCGTCTCTCCTAATCCAGGGCGCTCTCCGATATACTGGCACTTCATTTCTGCTCCTCATCCGTCTCTCCCGCAAAATATGAACGCTTTTTGGATCATATATCGTATAAACTAAAACGATCGCAATGTAAGCTAGCTATGTAAAGTAAACTTTTTTTAGTGAATTGTTTCCGAGTCATGGGTTTCCGAGTAAAAGCGGCCATGTCTTTCCGGCACCCCAGAGCTCCTTTTTTGAAGGACTTCCAGCACTGATTGTGTTCAAAGACAAGGACAGAGAGAGAAAGAAGCAAACTACCGGTAAATAAAAAATAGTGCAGTGTGGAGAAAATAAATCGTTAGGTAGACTCAATACAGGCAGGTGAAGGTGACATTCCATAGAATGCCATTTCTGTGCTGTGGTTGACTGCATTCCACCGAGTGCCTGTCCTGACAAATAGGGAAGCAGCACTTTTTATTGCACAACTCGGCACTCATATCCAGTCAGAACAGGCTGCAGAGCAAACTAGACACAGCCATCAGCTGAGCTACCAACAGGACGTGCTCATTTTTCTGGAGATGGACAACGGTCCACTAACCTCTCTTATCTCTGTGACAAGTACTTGACATTATAAATGGCCCGCTACTGGCCCTGACACACTGAGACACTCAGGGCCAGCTGACCATGCATTTCACTTTCCCATATTATGGGCCAGTTAAAATATTGCCTAAGAAAACGAAAACAGTATCGCATCATATTTCTGTGATACTGTGATCAATTTATTTTGTGAAATTGGCATGTTAATTACTGTTCCACCTATAATGTTTCATAGATCCCTATGTCTCATAGTTGAAAGGCAGCTGCAGAAGACACAAGTCACTGCTGTCTTTCTCCCGCAAACACCTACTACCGCTGCACTCTGCAGCCGCATTAAATAGACAGGCCAAAGGATTTTTCAAACAGGGAGCGTCGTAACATAACACCTGCATTTGCTTGGATATGTGAAGCATCACTTGTTCATGATGCATGAACACTCCTCTCTTTGAAAATTGATGTGTCTTCTGTGCTTTTCTTAATTTGTGAAAAGCTCATAAAGACCTAATGGAATGAAAAATATGTTTCACACATTAAGAGCATACCATGGTCATAATGAGGATGTGTATTCTCATGTCAAAAGTCCATAAAACCCAAATTTTGTTTTACTTCCCATCAAAAGCAAACATACTGCGTGATGACATAGGCAAGCTATATATTCTTTATCCAGCTTAAAATGTGTATCTGAAGAACTTTGTGAGAAATAAGCAATGCAATACATAAATGTACATCATCAGTGCCTATCCCATTCCCTCCCTCTATGTCTCTCTCATTGCACGACGAGACAGTGATTGGTTAAACCAAAACATGCCTCCGTTTTTGAGCTAAGCTTAGCAAAAATGTTGGAAAATTGCAACAAAGCCATTTCATAATGTGTTTATGGCATTGGTGTAGAGGTGTGACCGTGTCTAGACTAGACTTGGGTATACGGTAATCAAAATGTTCAAAGCCAACGTAGCCTAGGCTGTGCCATACAGTACATGTACAATAGTTTACTCAAAAATGACAAATTGTCTGTTCTGTATGGTGATGTGTGATGTTTGCAAAGTCACTTCACTTTTGCTGCAACCAATGGTTGCCTCATTATGGTCCCACCCTTTTATACTGGATTGTAAATTATCATTCTGAATTACCACTGACCAAGCAGAGAAATTTCGCCATAGGGCTGTACCAAATAACCACAATTTTGCAATACCTTGATATCGACAAGCCAACCACCACAACCGCTATCTTTTATGTTGTATTGAATGCCATTGTTTGTCACAAAGTGGCCTTTTATTTTGCTCAAAAATGAGTTAAAACGCACATTCGGAGTCTTCAAATACTTCCAAGTCTATAATTCACCTAAACATCAGAAAAGAAATGAGCATGTGAGATTAAAATAATTAGCTGACCCAATTTCTTTGTAAAATGCCATGGGATTCAAACAGGAAAATGAAAATGAACATTTAAATATTAGCTTTTTCTCCCCTCCCCATCTCATGCAGTGATATATTACTGCAATATAATCGTTTTACCCAGTGAAGGTATAAAAAGCACTCTCTCTCTTCTCCCTGTATCGGTCTATGAGCCGGTGCTGTGTCTGTGTCCAGCAGACAGCTGCAGATCCGTGGAGCAGCACATTTTAAACGGCAGAGTAGGAGGTTGTCACATGTGCAAAAAGAACCGATTTACAAGCTAACGCTGTGTGATGTTAGCTTGGATGTTAGCTTGTAGATCTGTTATTTTTAAGCATGCGCCATCACGCAAAGTTATGAAGCAGGTGCAGGTCTGGTCTGAGGACACAGGCCTAATAGCAAATTGCAATAGTCAGGCATGCAAACTGGGTATGGCTGTTCTGGGGGGCCGTAAACATTTTTTGGGGTGGGAACAACAGTGTTAGGCTATAAAGTTGCTCAGTACTCTCATAGTATTTGCAAAGATGACCCATTGGCTTATGGATTCAAAATGCTGATTAATGCTGAAAAACATAACAAGTTTGCATGCCTGAATAGTACAAAATGTCTAAAAATCTGTTTGGCTGGCCCGGACGGTTAACTCAACCGTCTGGGCACCTGGGCTGCCATGTGAGCCGGACGGCGTGCCGCGGGTTCGACTCCCGAGCCAGACGGCCTTTGCCGCTGCCGCGTGTCACTCCCAATCTCTCTCCCCTTTCCTGTCACTATCAATAAAAGGCCTAAAAAGCCCCAAAACAAATCTTTAAACAAAATCTGTTTGGCTGTACAATACATGGCTTTTGAAGCCAACGTCATGTATATGATATATAAAGGTGCCACTCTCACTTCACACAAGTGTGATTCTTTTAATCCACCAGCTACATTTGCAGGTATGCCAAATAGTTTGAGGCCCGGTGGCATGTATCTCATTACCTCTATGACTCTTTAGGTAACCCAACTCAGGCTTATGATCTTCCTTTATAATCCACTACTATGGAATCTCGATCTCCTAATCTGTAATTCTGCATGTCTTTCTCTTCTGGACTCTTCCTCTACAGTCTCTCTTACTGATTCTGAGCCAAGAGGCCCCTGACACTAGGAGTGCAGTAAACCACTCCAGTTTCACACTGGCATTTTCAGCCTGCTAGCTTAGACACAATATGTACTCTGCTAGTGCTACCCTGAGTTGGATTGGTGACAGAGAGAGAAAGGAGGTCAGAGAGTGACAAAGAGTGGAGGACTTTCGAAATTGTGCTGAACTTGTGACACTACAATATGTGCAAGTTAGACACATGGCAAGAGAGGATGAATGGGATCTGCCCCACACAACAAAGAGATGGCCTTTTAAAATGTAGCATAAGATTTTAAACCATGCTTTATTGCATCACAGTGTGGTTCGTGAAAATAACTGATTTACATGATAATTTAATCAGTTACTTTGGCTAATCAATTACATGCATTACATGCATGAATTATTCAAAGAAATATCTTGAAACTATTTCGACTAAATAGCTCCCAATAGGTGCAGTAGAGCACATGGGGATGTGTAAGAAGATGGCTTTCTGCTAAGCTGCTACAACAGGGTACAACATTAATTATCTCCTTGTGAAACTGCTTTACTTGGCCGTAAACCTACGGCCAAGTGGTGCCTAACTGCCTATTCACACGACACCAACAGCAGTGGTTTTCCTCTAGAATGTTTCTGCTAAAAGGTGTACAAAATGTATGAAACATCCAAGTCACCTTTGTGAGGGTCATTAACATCAAGAGATATTGCAGCATACTGTACAGTAGGTCAACTATTCTTTCTTTGCGCTAAATGGCTGAGCCACCAGGCACCCCCTGGAGACCTATTATTTTTACTCCATGGCTAGCCTCTGCAAGGCTATAGCCACTGCAAGAGGCTAGCCATCTACAACAGATTCAGTGTACGTGCAACTGCAAGTGAGTGAGCGCGCGTGCGTGCGTGCGTGTGTGCGTCATTTTTTTTAATATGAACTTTAATTTTATGATGGAAGTCATTAGGGCTGTGAAGGCGCTGAAACTGAAACCTTGCCCAAATTTTGAGTCATGCTGTTAGTGTACATGTATCATACAGATACGTCAGATGACTGATCTCACAGGCTTGTTACATGAAGTCAGATCCACAATGGAGGCGAGCAACAATGTTTCTATGTGGATCCTGAGATCCACACCATCTCATCAACAGGGGGTCCTCAGAGTTACTACAGGGAGGGGCGCTCAATCTTTGTGTGATAGGAATTAGGAACTTTGTTTCATTAAACACTTGAACCCTAGCATCCGTATTCTGGAGAAGAAAAAAAAAGTTCACAACACATCGCAGCATGGTGTGTTGTGAGCTTGTAGATCTGCTATTTTAGGCAAAGAGGTTTGACGTAAAAGTTAATCAAACATATTAATATAAAAGATAATGTATAAACAAAATAAAACATGTATCCTAAACTCAAGGCTTACTATAGGGCTGAAAGCAGGTATGAGAGGCCAGCATAAGTCCATAAACAAGTTGTCTTGCACACTGAAAGGAAAACTGTGGTTCTTAGATAATACCGGTAATAATAATAATTAATTGTATTTATAACGCACATTAGATTTGTTAGAATGTCATTCTCAAAGTGCTACAATGAGCAAACGCATAAAACAAAAACAGAAGAAACATCACACCATTAAAAAACATTAATAAACGGGAACACAACATTTAAAATATAAGGGCATAGCTATAAAAATGCTTTGTTAAAAAGTAAAGTCTTAAGTCCTCTCTTAAATGAGTCAACCGACTGTGGTGCTCTCAGGTGGGTGGGGAGGGCGTTCCACCGTTCAGGGGCCACCGAGCAGAAGGCCCGGTCACCCATGGTGTGCAGGTTGGTCTAGATGCAAAAACCAAAAGACCATCATCAACACTACCAAACCTGGCTACAAACCTGTATTATTTTCATTTTGGGGATAAACTGTGGATGGGTAAATTTGGGTCTGATAATAATGATGTAGCCTACCGTGTATATTCATATTCATGTATGCTTTACATAATTTGTTTCAGACCATTTTCCATGGAATACATTTATTGTTATTTTGTTTTACATTTTTCAAAACAATTGTCGATTTAAGCTTGAGGTGTCCACAATGTTTACATTTAACCTGTCTCCGAATCTACAACCGTTTCTGGTCAAACTGAACAATCATTAAGCTCTTTGAGTTTGTTTACAGGGAATCAAAAAAAGACATTTACATGACTCTAGTCTTCACTGAACATAGCATAGATTTATACAAATCTTCATTAAAAAGATATACAATAGGAAAATATTTAGGGGGGGGGGGTCATCAGTGATATCACAATTTTCTTGATGGCATTACTTCTCAAGCATGAAAACATAAGCTTCAAAACATCATTGTCTCTGATATCTATGAGGCTTTAATTGGGATAGTATTTGTAATGTTTACTTTGAGATGTTTGATGTTTACTTTGAGAATTGTAAAAAAAAAAATGTAAAAAAAAAAAGAAAAAGATATATAGATTTTGCCCACCTATTTAAAAGACTTTAATTCCAAAGTCAAAATGTCAATGTAATAATTCATATCAATATAATTATTATTGCCGTTATAAAATAATAATCTAAAACAGACCATGTTTTTAAGACCGATAGTCAAATGTAATTTCTGAGCACAGTTGATAGCACTATAGAACACAAGTCTATAAGATCAAATTGTTGCATAGATGATTTTAAGATGGCACATCATGGCAGGGGCACTAGAAGAGGAGAGTTGGCAATGGCATCTTGATAATCTTCAGCATTTATCTAACCTTACCAAAACACACCACAGCCTGAAATCTGAGCTATAAAACTCAACTTGTATCACAAAGAACTGTCCAAGTTTGTGATCCCTGGCTAATTCAGGGTTGCCTGACTGTTGGGTTCCTGCCTGCTCTGACTGTCTATCATATAATGCTGACATTAAACACTATAATGTAGATACTGATCCCAGCTAAAAAAAAGAGAAAAGAAAACCTAGACTCTGACTGCTTCAGGGTTTACTGCTTAACCTACCTAGTGTTTTTTTGCTTCAAAGGCATGCTACGTAATTGTGCTGCGCTACAAAGTTGACTGAAATCATGTAAAGCATTCCAGTGGAACATAAGTACAGGTTACATACTCCTAAGCAGCATAACACACAGTGTGAGGATTCCGCGCACGCTCGTGCACACACACACACACACACACACACACACACACACACACACACACACACACACACACACACACCACCGGATAGGCTATCTCCCATACAGAGTACAGACACAAGCACACACAAATTACCAACTTGCTGTGTCACTGTCACTGATCTGACAAAAGAACACCCATACAGTATGTTAAGGAAACCCAATTATTACATGACAATGGCAATTAACCTCTCTCTAAACTCTGAGCATGTTGCATATTATATCCCGTAGGTATAGGTTCAAGAAGCAGTGCTAGCAGATTTGTCAAGCCAAGGCTATGTATACACGCCACACAAAAGGTGAGACCAAATCACTCACAATGTGTCACAATGCAAATGTTTGCAAGTGTTTTCAATCCATCCCTGGACTGTGACTCAAGCTGATTGTTAGTCTTATCATGAACTAGCCCACATGTGTATTAGGGCTGTCAACCTGTCAACACATTATTTGAAAGTCAAAACTATATTTGAATTTCAAATGTGAAAATTAAGATCTGAAAAAAATCAATAAATCTGCCTTTGCCTTGTGAGTTTATGTGGACCGGGACCACTGTAAGCTTGCACAGCAGCCCTGGCCTCATGAGATCACAGAGTCATCTCTCTTCAGACGGCAAGGAAAGCTACGCTTTAAATTATGCCCCTCCGTAGGTGCCTGCAGAAGACCAGCTGGGTGGAACCGATGCACTGAATGCACATGGGATGGGAGTCACACAACATCATTTTCACTGAATCAAATAATAAATGATAATGTAAGGTACGCAGAAACAGTCAATCCATTTGATACAAATTATGGCAGACAAGTTCACAACCACTCTCCCAACACCCAAATATGGCATGTACAGTATGTCATGCTGACTGTCTGTGACATCGGACCCAAACAAACCGTGCTGACATAAGATATAAGGATCCATATAAGGTCGGAGCTCCATGTCAACCATGGTCCCTAGACTCCCTAGTGGTTACCCTAGGGACCATGGTTTACCCAACCTTTCAGGCCACGACCCGCAAAATAATGATATTTTAACTGGGGACCCCCCACTTTGACAAGTGCATGGAATTGTAGTCATTACACTTTAGTTTGACTCGGTTCCACAGAAAGTAGTGTAGCGGCCTGAACCTCTAGTAACTTAGGTCACATTCCCACCTAATACTTCGGTAGACTCGATGCGAATGGAAGGAGAAGTTGGGATTCTTGCATATTTAATTTGCTGCGGTTTGCCTTCACACTGCGCTGTATAACCGCAGCAAATGAAAACGCAGCAGGGACCTTATCAATGTGTTCAATTCATAAACTATAGCCTGCACAGTGAAATCTATGGTGTTAAAATTATACTCATAACGTGCCGTAATGTGTCGTGCCGTCGGGGACTGGACCTCTCTCTCTGGAGTCCACAAGCACTGTTCCTTTGGGCATAGAGGCACAGTGCTGAGCGCGCTCAGCGCACTGAGCACAGACAGACAAAGTCCCTACTCCCCACACAGTGACAGCACTCCATGTTTACGCACAGACAGACAGACAGAATATTGTGTAGGCTACACTGCAGTGTTTTTATGCGTTTCCTTAAGCAATTGATTAATGTAGGCCTACTCGTCCTCATTTCGACCAGGGCTTCGGTCTCCTCATTCGACCACGTCTATCCACGGTAACGGGACATCTTTGCGCTGCGTAAAATATGCCTTCTCCGTCTCCAACTGTGTTTAGCTCCTCACCCGCCACATTGTTTGCTTCATTTCCTTTATTTGCTGCGGATTGCATTCCCACCTGCACCGAATCGTAATAAAGTGCGATTGGAAGCGAAGCGAAACCGCCGTTTTTGGTCGGAGTAGAATGCGGTTCTTTGATGCGCATTAGGATTCGAATGATGCTTCACACCTGCCAAAAGAAGCATAATTTCCGACAATGTGCAGCAGGATTCGTTTTAATCGCAGTAAAGCTTTCTGGTGTGAAGGTCACCTTAAATACAAAGAAATGACCGATAATGAATTGAACTGAAGCTCACAATGCTTGTAGATCTGCTATTTTTAACATTTATCACATAGAAATGAGTATGACAATTAAGCAAAACAATTGCAATTATCTCAAATAATTGTGATTAGGCGATTATGTAATAATTGTTGCAGGCCTATAAAATATCAATCATCGATCTCACTCCAAGAAAGCGCATTCCTCAAGCAGCAACAACCACAGACAGAGAAAAAGGTTTTTCAAATAACGCCGGGGCTCTACCGGACGCGTTGCGTCTCCGTCACGTGCGTCGGGGCAATTTTAATGCAGTCACGCAATGCAACGCAACGCGGGCACGCCGGGCAGTGGAGCCACCCTTCATTGATTAAAAAATCACACCCGTGTGAACTGAGTGGTGTAAGGTCTTATATAGCCTGATCAGCTGTGGTCTGACGTAATGTCTGACGTAATGAAATCACACCCGGGTGAACTGGGTGACCGTAGCAACCATGCTCATTTTTTGAGCACAGACAGACAGACAGACACGTAAACTAACAAAGCCAGTCGTAGGAGTGGTTTACACCACTCAAAAAGGGAACATTCCCTGACGGTGACGGAGACGCGACGCTGACACGCCCGGTGGAGCCCCGGTGTTAAAGTCGAAAAACATCACACAATGTGGACTAAACTGGCTTATTACATGGCTTGGCTTGTTTTAATCAATGCTCGCTTCTGATTGGTCAATCACTGAATTAAATTCAGCAGCGTGTGATTTATGGATAATGACTAATCGGCTCAATAACCGCTGTCCAATCAAAAGCTCAGAGCTGCTCATAATCTGTGCTGCTTGATTTGGTGCTGTATCCAACATGACAGCCATCATGTAAACAAACACACCATGTAATTTACAACTAAACATTGCTCTCAAGAATGTTTTTGAAAACATTTCATTTTGAAGCAAGAAATACATATTAATGCAGTAACTGAAAATGTATTCTATTTGATAAACACTTCCTTGTTTTCATCAGTGACTGTGTGCCAAGTATACTGTACTTTCATTACCATAGGCAAGGACATTTGTTGTCACTTTTGGGGCAATTTATTAATTAAGTAGCTGTGTAATAAACAGGATAATATACACCAAGCCGGTAGTTGTTTAGAAATAACCCCCTTCAGGGATTTAATCAATCATCATGTCGGGTGTTATTTCACTACAACTACCGGCGCGGCGTATATTAGCCCTTGCCTAATCAGTGATGTAAATAGGTTTTCAATGTAAAGACAAAATACTGTTTCCTCCCTCTGCTGCGAGGCAAACAGGTGCTCAACTATGCAGAATAAAGCTGTCTAATGCAAAAACAAATACTTGAAACGCCTGTCCAAATTGCCATGTGGTTGTTCTTGAAGTTCTTCCCTGCCAGCAAGGTGCAAACATACCAGAACACAGAGTGGCCTTGGAACATATGTCAGACTGTAACTGAGCATCACCGTGTGTGTGTGTGTGTGTGTGTGTGTGTGTGTGTGTGTGTGTGTGTGTGTGTGTGTGTGTGTGTGTGTGTGTGTGTGTGTGTGTGGCTTTATTGCGCTCAGTGGCCAGGTGTGTCTCAGGCCCCTCTATGGTTACACCGTTTGTCTCCGCATACATATCGGTTTTCTACTGTTGCTAGACCCAAGGGGTTAAATTACGCAATCTTGTTTGGAATGTTTGCCATGCCTGATCAGTGATGACACGGATCACTCCTCGTGGTTACTTGTCCCATTGGCAGAGAGACAGACAACACAGTGGAGAGACACTACAGTGAATCACACATGTTGACACATGATGACATCAGAAGTTCAGAACTAACTGATTTTGAGATAGTCTCATGGGCCAATGCCACGCCTTTAGGGTGTAACATTAATGTTGGTTACTCATTTTGTCTAAACTAAAAGAACATTTATCCGGTCAGTCATATTTCCGGCATGGCAACAGCCCAACACTGTACATTTTGGGAATGGGTTAGTCCATGGTATTCTGTGCTTGTATTTACGGTACTAATCAAACAACTTTTTAACTTCGGGGAATGCGATACGTAGTGTTGCAACTTGTCAATGTTGCACCACTACACTTGAATCAGCCACTTCCTCCTCATAATGTTCACAAAACACGAACGTGTGTGTATGTGTACAGTACACATTATAGGGGCAATGGTACGTTTTCGAGGTTCACTGGCAAGATGTTTGAGATTGCCTTTAGAAGTGGGATGTGGCTGCTTGACTTTTTGTTCTGTGACTTCACTCGAAACGTGGGGAGGAAGGAAACAGAACTAACCATCACAGTGTCTGAAGTTCATGATAGAATGGATGGATGCTGTACTGGGCGGAACTAAATGCAACACAACAGCAAAAGACTACACCAGAGATATACTCACAAATTTCTTTTTCCCATCTCCATCCTCGTAGTTCTTCTTTGATTTCTTGTCCTTCTTGGGAACAGAAGCCGAGGCTGAATTTCCAGGGTATTGCTCCATTACTGCATGGGATAGTAGTTAAAATAAAGGTGCAATGTGTGGTAACGTAAACCTGCCTGTTCTCAAACCGGGGGGAAAAAACTTTGCCCGCAAGTTGTTTCCACTGGAGAATACTGTAGCTATAGTTGTCTTGGCCCCGTGTATAAGTGCCTGGGCTAACTAGCCACAATTAGCACAAAGTGGCTAATGATTTGGTAAGGAGCCAACTACTGCGAGCGCACAGTATCCCTCCGTAAACTGCCTGCCTGTGTTTAGTAATGGAGGGAAATTCAAAGAACAGCCACAAACACAGTGGCAGTAAAAGTAGGAATACCAGCAGTTGAAACTTTTAGAGTTCGGACATTACCGACGCATAATTACGCAAGCGGAACCATAACAAAGTCCCGTAAATTATAAGTCCATGTTCAGTGTGGTAGTAACCAGCTAATGTTAGCCTGAGTTAGCATAGCTCGCTTTTGTATTGCTAAATATCCGTGTTAAGAAAAAGCACCCTGCTCCTCCCCAACTTCCACAAGTTGTTTCGACGCGACAGGGACTGCGTGTTCCTGTCACCAGTGAAATTCCACAAATGTACATCCCAAATTAGTTTCCATGACTGCAACAGCAAGTTGTCTTAACTTTTTTTCCCCTGAGAAGGTTGTCAGTCACCAGCCAGCGCAACGTCCACCAAAGTGTCTTCCTGTTCTGACAGGTTGGCTCGGCTCGAGCGGTGAGGGTTACAAGGAAGTTGGTTGCCTATCGACTTGTGTGACTCCAGAGGTCGCAGTTTTGCCATTTCGGCACAAAAAAGCAACAGCGAGGCTGGAGACGCAAACATCCACAAGCTACCAATTTTAGTGTAACGTGGAGAGGTCATGCGCTCTAGAACTACACCTGGGGATTTGACAACAATCTCATGCTAATTTTATTTGAGGACTGGATGCGGAGTGTAGTGTGTGTGTGTGTGTGTGTGTGTGTGTGTGTGTGTGTGTGTGTGTGTGTGTGTGTGTGTGTGTGTGTGTGTGTGTGTGTGTGTGTGTGTGTTCCTGATATAATCTAGTCTAGCACAAAGATTAATTAGATGTCACTGCCATTATTTTTGACTGAACCCATATCAGTTTCCCATGTCCCCTCCCCACCCACTATACGCTGCTCTGTGTCAACAAAAGTATGATTAAAAGATGATTTATCAGGTAGGACCACAATGGAAACAAGTCCCCAGGATCTTTTGTCGGATCCTTTTAACTTCTGTACTACGTGCAGTTCACATTTCTGACCAATAAAGTAGGCTGTCTATCAATCAAACAATCAATCAAAATTACAAACGTTTCACAGTCTTAACTTATACATTGAATTATTAAATTGAAGATAAGAAAGAGGGGGCTTTAGGAGTTAGAAGGACTACAGAGTTTTAGAATAAATTCATTCAGCATTCAATGATGCCTTTCTCCGATTAGATGTAGCACATTTATTCTGAAACTATCTGACACTTGGTGATCATTATCCACAAGAGGCAGCGGTGGCCGAACGGATTGCGGAGCGGTCTTGATACCGGAAGGTCGCCAGTTCGAATCAGCGGTCCGACACGTTAAAAATTACCACCGCTGAAGTGCCCTTGAACAAGGCATTGAACCACTACGATGAAATGTGTTCTATGAGCAGGGCCTGGCTGGAAACAAGTTATTGAGCTTAGCCCAGATACCCTGGGTAAATATAATAATCATTTCATTTCACCTTATATTATTCGCACCTTTAAACCATTTATTCTACAGTCAGACTGCATGTTTCACCGAAGCAGCCCTAACAAAAAATAAACATTAACATTAACAAACTGTTCAACTCTTTCCATTCAAAAGGTAATTTGTTTGGTTCAAATTGGTTGTATGAATTCACCATCATACGGTATATCAGTTCATAATCTCCTTGCATAATCACCTGCATAATCAGGTTTAGGGCGACACCAAGTGGTTGAATACCATCTTGCTGTGGTAAGACCAAGCGGCTTTAATTTATTGTGACCGTGTGCGTCTGCGAGCATTTCTGAGTCTAAAGTCAAGTTCTCTGTCAAGTTCTCTGACACTTTACCTAAGTTACTGTTGACACAGCAAGACTTTAGAGGCGTATTAAACCGAGACCACGTTGAAAGTAATGTAGCTATAGCAGTCACATCACATGTTGAAAATATTCTAGTTAAAGACATTAAGACAAGGCTAAAATTGCATGTTGCATTCATGCTACAATGGAAGTCTGCCCTATAAAATCTCGAGATTTATTTGTGTCTGAGATCATTGGAGATGAGCAATATCCTCAATCACACTCACACACTCTCTCTCACACACACACACACACACACACACACACGCGCGCACGCACGCACGCACACGAGAGGATTACAGAGATATGACCGTGATGGAAATGTGAGATATGTTTGGGAACAACAAGATTTGGGACAACTGTACCTCACCACCAGCAAACCCAATGGCATTTAAAACGCAGTTTATAGCGCACACATCCTCGTAGAATAGCTTACTTTCTATTTTAAATTACCACCCTCCGTCGTATAGGAGTAAATGTATAGGCCTAGTAGATGTCTGTAACAACATGGGCTTCTATGATTCCTCGAGTTGATAGGCTATGATCATAATAGCTGTTATCATAATCAAATAATAATCTCCAAATGAAAATTGATTAGAAAATATGTATGTAAAGAAGTAGGCTATTGTATCGTTTAATTGATTTACAATGGACATGAGAGTGAAAACAGGTGTTTTGCTGCATCATTCATTGCACAATACAAGACATTTACGTTTACAGTCATATAAAACATTTTATATACATCAAGCTAACATACATAAAGCATATTGTGTATCGTGCCAATAGCCACTTTCCACCACAGGTATAGGAACAGGTCTGATCTAGCCTTTCCTGTCGAGTTAAGAAGCAGGTTGAAGATTGTACAGCTCAGCTCAGATGGCAGGTTTGCAAGCAAGAAAGGGACTGAATCACAGGAGGGAGGGTTGTTTTTAAGTAGCCTATTAGGTCTAAGCGCCATTCGAAGCTCTAGTCGTCCATAGCCTATAGTCCTTGGGCCGGACCAGATATCAGTACCACTTGAGACGGCAAAACCTTACCTATTCTAAATTGTTTATAAGGTCAATATAAGTAAATTAAAATATGATAGACTTTCCATAGGAGTAGCTTTTTATATTTTTTGCCATTTTATTATTTTCCTCTATAGGCGTATTTTCATTATTCCCATAAAAGAACACATTAAACAGCACATTAAAATTCATATAGGCCTAACACTATTTTTGGATATTGCACTGCTCATTTTTTTAAATAAATTAAACATACCTGTGTCCAATTAAATGTGTTGATTAAGTGGGTGTGGCCTATTTGGTGGTGGAGCAGTTCTTTCAGGCTTCGTACACACATAAAGAACAACTGTGCTGTGCTCTGCCTGTGTTTCATGGCCGCCCCAATGCTTTTCCAATGGAAGTCATGTGGTTTGACCAAACACTTGTTTGATTGCCCCCCCCTCCCCCCATCACACTTTGGTCAAACCACGTGACTTCCATTGGAAAAACATTGAGGCAGCCATAAAACACGGACAGCACAGAGCATGTTCGTCTGATATGTGCGTACGAAGCCTCAGGATTCAAAGCTGAATGGGACACAGCTATCATGCGGTATCATGCAGGCAAGCCAGGTCAACTTTAATGACCTGGCTTTTTAGTAAACTTTTAGTGACTTCCTCCTCCCATTGGAGACAGGTCGCTCCAATGAACTGCAGCGACCAATGAGGCGTCTATATTTTTTAATATCTATGGTATGGAACTCTAACCACCCCGTCAAATCAAGCTCAGCTTCTTCTATGCAATGGTAGAGTCTGTTCTTCTATATAGCAGTGAATGCTGTACCCTGAAGCCAACCCTGCAGAAGTCTCTAGACAGGTGCTACACCAGAATGTTGCGTGCAGTACTTAACATCAACAGGAGTGTACATATACCAACAAGACCATGTATGAGGGAATACCAAGGGTGAATAGCAGCCATGAGAATGAGACTAGCAGGATACTGCAAAAGACATCGACATTTGCCCCAACTCTTTTCCGCAGCAACTTGCCACGGGTGATGTCCACTGAAGACTAGCGACTCTGTCCATACAGCAGACAGATTAATTGCTCCAACTATACAAATTAAGGATCTGTTCTGTATAGTGTAGCACAGTGGTTCTAAAATGTTTTAATTTCAAGGACCCTTATGGGTCCATTTGGTTCCATTTTGTACACTCTCAGAGTTGCACACCCGTAAGTGGCCCTGGATATCAGCAGCTCAGTGGCCTTGTAGTTAGGGTCTGTCCTGAGACTGAAAGGTTGGGGGTTTCGATCTCCAAAGGGTTGGATTAGGGTCCCTGTGACAGTGTGACATACTAGTCATGTCCGGGAGTGTACTGGTACTGTACATCAACCTGCCTCACACTACAGCAACAGGAGATAGGCTCCTGCCCTATGGGCCTTGGGCCACATGGCTTGGCAAGGCTCAGAATATAGCTATTTAAATTGTGAGTCTTCAGTAGAAGAGTGGGGTGGGCAGATGACAAACTCACTTCTAAATCTAAAGTTGCTACTCTGCTCTAAAGAGAACCACCCTGTTGCCTTATACAAGCGAGCTGATGAAGCTATTGTGGAAAAACCAAAACCCTATGATGAAGGGCAGGGATGGTTGAAAACCGAAGTGGTTTTGAATCCAGTGTGGTCCTGCAGTCCAGTCCTGCCAAACTCACTGGTTGATCTCCTTGTCACTGGAGAGCATGGACAAGAAGACGAAGAAGACTCTGACAAGTTCTATGAACACAATGACTGATTAATGTGACTGTACAGGGCGGAATACTGTAATGGATTGTGTGACTGTGAATTTTGTACTGCATAGTGCAGGTGTGCACTGCTGTATACTAGTGTTCATACTGAGGATGTTTTTTGTGTGTGATGTTATGCTATATGCTATAAAGCAGTGGTTTTCAACCAGTGGTCCGGGGACCACCAGTGGTCCTTCAGGGGGTTCCAGGTGGTCTCCAGCTAAATGATGGAGAGTTGACCAAATTGACCCTTATTAATAATAATAATAATTATTGTTAATAATTATAAGAATTATATAAGAATTAATAATAATAATTGTTATTTTGATCAACAACTGTTATCTGGTACCACTACCAACATCAATACAGCATGGAATTGTGGACAAAATCCAATCTGATGACAAAACATTCTAAGTTCTGGGTCTGGGAGGCTAAATCTCATCAAACGGTGGTCGGTGGCTCAAATGCCAAATAAATAATGGACCCTGATATGAAAAGGGTTGAAAACCACTACTATATAGGGGTTGGCAGAGGGATTGTAGAGCCCAGGATTACATAAGGTATGTAATCTATGGTTTCAAAATCATGGGATAAACATTTTCCAGAAAAAAGAAAAGAAGTAGAAAACCTAAAGTTATATGCAATATTGGTATTGTTACTTGGTAAAAATGTGATTATATTGTACTGGTGGCACTGATTTGCAACACCAGCATGCCACGGACATGTGGTCACTTTAAGAATAGTTTCACTGAGATCCTTGACCCTCAAAACATAGGTCTATACACCTTATTTGTTCATGCAAGTACAATATTGTCTGTTTTGATAATGGCGGCACTAATTAGCATAAAAATGGTAGCTGGGACACTTTTTAACATAGATTATTCAAGTAAGAAATATTCCATAATGTGGAGTCAGTTCAAACTCAGTCATTCATTCATTTATTTCAAATGTATAGCTGATACTGACTGCATATACAATTTTCGATTTTGAGTGCAGACCTTTGGCTACAGGTCATTTTCAAGAAAGGTAGACTAGAATTTGCTGCCCCAGGTGGTACCGATATGTGAAATCTGGGATCTTGGCCCAAGGACTAATAGCTATAGGCTACATACTTGTCAGTACAATGGGTCGAGAAAACCCGTCAAGGCAACAACTCCATCTGCGCCAGCAGTCCACATTATGGCTGGAATGCCCACAAAGTTATAAAGCGTAGTTCCAAAGTCCCGGGCTCCCGGCGCCAATGTTATCGGCCTACTTGTAGGAGGTCCGGGCCTCTCTCAGTGACCTGTCGTAGGGCATGGAAGCGAAGAAAGAGCCCCGGAGCTGGCAGTTGATGAAGAACACGATGAGCAGCACCAGCAGAAAGAGAACCAGGCACATGACAATATAGGTGGCCAAGTCAGGCTTGTTGAACTCGCCCTCCCGTAGTCCTCCTCCTCTCCCCGCGGTGGGTCTGAGAAGGGCAGCCACACTCACCGAGCCATCGTGGGAGGTGTTCAAGGAGGCGGTGGTGTGAGTGGAGGTCTGGGCCATGACCACCAGGTTGAAGTCTGGTGCGTCGGTGGAATTCAGGAGCAACTGTCTCAGCATGGCGCGCCGCTCCCTCTGCAGGTTCACTGACTGCAACCTGCGACTAGACAGGAGGAGATCACATTGAAATGTTATGGACACATTTATTTGACCGACGCAAGAGAATGCCTGTAAACGTAAAATAATTTGGAGACACAATGACGCACAACAAGTAGCCTGTTTTAGGTGTGTTTTTTAAGAGTGGATGTATATTGAGAACTTACTTTGGTAGGCTATTGCTATTGATATCATCTGTAAAAGACGCAAACCCGTTTGTCATTCCCCCATTTCCATAGATAGCTCCGTGTCACTTTAGCCCCGGCGAAGACGCACTACTGTGGACTGTAGAGAGACGGTGGGCTGATGAGTCGCTGTGCCAAAGGTCCATATGTCTCCCCGCGTCCTTAACAGGCCGATATCATTTAACAGACATGACCAAATCCATTATTTGATTCCAAATTAAAACTTATAGCGAGAGTCTATATACTTGCATTTTGCCCTGTCGTCCAATCAAGATCAGCCAAACTCGTGTTGTTCTTAACAGCAAAAATGATCAGCACGCAGCAATTTATGGTGTCACCTTGTTGTATCCACAGGTTATTGTTGCTCAACTGAAGTTTAAAAGCGACTGCCCGTAAACAGACATTCCCTGTTCGGCATGCTTTGTCAGTGAAAACGCACTGTACCGCTAACTACCGCGGGCGCAAATCACCCGGTCCTTCCAGTCCACTCCGACTATGTTTTTATATCCGGAAATGTTGCGTGTTGAAGTTAGATCCCCGGCAGATCAAGGCTAGCTCCGAAAGCCCCGACAGGCATATCGACCCGTTGTTGCGAAAATAAGAGAATGGGAGGTTGGCTAAATGGCTAGAAAAGAGGAGACAAAAACGCCAACACTCCGAGAGCTGCCTTCTACCCCGCGCCTTGGGATGTGCGCGACTGGCTGCGCGTCTTGAAGTCTCTCTCTCTCTCTCTCCCTCTCTCTCTCTCTCTCTCTGTGTGTGTGTGTGTGTGTGTGTGTGTGTGTGTGTGTGTGTGTGTGTGTGTGTGTGTGTGTGTGTGTGTGTGTGTGTTATTATATTGTTTTAAGTTGAAGGTCTATTGTTCAGGGTCTCCCCATCTCTCCAGCTCTTTAATGCATAGATAGAGGAGATAGAACCTCACAAAGGGCTATAGCTTAAATTGTAGTGTTCCAGTTGCAGTTTTATCTGCTGTTTTTTATTAATCATCACTTCCAATTTCACATTGTTTATCCTGAATCCTCTTTCTCCTGATTGTATCCGACCTAAAATGCATTTTACCATTTTGGCTGATGTTTAGCCAGCTCAGTGGCCTTGTGGTTCGAGTGCCCAAAATGCTGCCTTGATCCTTGCTTGGCACTGAGCAATGCTCAGCATCGAGGTTTGGATTGGGGGTAAATCCCTGCATGCATTGATTAGCGTCATGTTCAGTCATGGCTGGCTGGGAGTGTACATTATGCTTGTGTGTGTGTGTGTGTGTGTGTGTGTGTGTGTGTGTGTGTGTGTGTGTGTGTGTGTGTGTGTGTGTGTGTGTGTGTGTGTGTGTGTGTGCGTGCGTGCGTGCGTGTGTGTGTGTGTGTGTGTGTGTGTGTGCGCGTGCGTGCGCGCGTGCATGCATGTCTCACTCTATGGCAACGCTATGATTGGGTGATGTGGGCAGAGGCCTGCCTACTTTCGCAGCCCAGTGACACTTATCGAAGTGGCCCACCCACTTTTAATGTCTTTCATGCAGATGGTTTAACTTTAACAGAACTCCTGTTAAGCCAACTCCATTTCTACTACAGTGTAACTTGGTATTGTGTTTGTATGTTTAAAATTACAAGAAGGTTCCTAAAAAGCAGTTAAAGGGGAATACCACTCATTTTCAACATTTTACTATGTCATTAATATACCTTTGAGCTGTTGTGTGGAATTAATACAAAAAAAGTCCCCCCATTCTGTGTTTCCTAGAACTGGAGGTCTGAAAAAAATCATTAACATTAACATCGTGATGACATCAACAAGATGTGATTCACAATGTTAATGTGATTTACAATTGATTGACTGATTGATTGATTTATTAACAATTTGCAGAATTACAGTAGGCCTACATTTCAAGTACAACTCTATACAAAAAAACTGTTAATACCCTGAGCGCACAGGACGGAGTTCTCCGCCCTATCAATTAGTAACGCCCAGCGCTGAAGACGGAGATTGATCAAAAGGACGGAGATTATTGATATCAAAACCGATCGCATCGCTCCACAGGCTGGGAGTGTCTGTTCCCCCCATTTTAGCCGACGAGATCGAAAATCTTAAAACGTTAATAACTCTTGATCTAAATCATTCTGTACAATTCTAAGAAAAGATGATGTGTTAGATGGCCCACCGCGGTCCCGTCGCTAGTCGCGTTAGAATTAATCATACCTCCTGTTGTTGTCGATTGCCTCGAGAGTGTTTTGGCTAAATCTATAGCTACTTCAGCCACATCCGGGATAACATCCGGTCCGTCGCTAAATGTGCTCCACTGTTATAAATCGCTGGGCGCTATGATTTAATGGATTAAATAACCCCGGGCGTTCGGGGTTAACTGTGAGTGGACGACACCATAACGCATTACACTTGTTTACAATAGGGCCCACCATGATTCAATTCACTCGAGGTCTGAAAAAAATCATTAACATGGTGAATCACATCTTGATGACATCATCAAGATGTGATTCACAATGTTAATGTTTTTTTTCAGACCTCTAGTTCTAGGAAACACAGAATGGGGGGGAC